>NW_025880113.1:0-1584 GCF_002878395.1 Capsicum annuum
TAATAATAATAATAATAATAAATAGTAGTCCGTATATCTAATAGTAGTTGTAGTGGCATTAGAAATATATTATATTTTAATACATTAGATTAAATGTTAAATGAAATAGTTGATAGTATTTTAATTCAATTGTATTACGTATGTAGTAAGAGTAGAAGTACTGATAATATTTAACCAACCAAAAAAAGAGTAGTATTGATAGTAATAGTAATAATAATAATGATTTAAAAAATAGTAATGATAAAACTAATAATATTTAAAATATTTGAATTGATTTCAAAGTTTTCTCTTAATTCAAATTTATAAATTATAGGATAAACATACATTGTATTTGAAAAACTAAAGATAAGAAAGAAATTGATATGATATTTTAATTTAAATTTAAACAGAGTTTGAATTGTGATGAAATTCTAACTTCTTCATCTCTTCTATATATACTATTACATATTACAGTGATAAATAATGTTAAGTTTTTACATTTTAGTGTGTTGTTATTCATTAGCTTATTTGCAAATTTGTTTACTGTATTCTTCTTCTTCATTTTTGTATTATGTTTTTTTATAGAACAATTTTATGTTTTAAATGCAGAAAGGCTATAAAATATTCATCTTCATCTTCCTCCATTAATGCTCAAGATTATGGTGTCAGTATCTCTTTTTTACAATGAGTTAATTTAATAAGTAACTTATTATTATTATTATATTTTTTCGCTATAATTCCTAATATGTATATCATGTTTGTTAAGATTCATGATAATTTCTTTATTTACATACTCGTTTCAACGAATCAACTAATTTAATATGTTATCGCTTTAAATGATTTATTTGCACGTATAAAGCATGCTTAAACTCAGGCAAATAATGCTTGAACTTTCTTTTCAAGCATTTAGCTTTTTAAAAGCTAGCCTTTTATATCATTCTAATATTATGTTATTAAAATAAATGTTCATTTTATTTTATGTGTTTTAACTTTTTATTCAGTGGTGATTTATTCATTTAATTCACGAGAAATTTATGATAAATGTCAAATCAAAAATAAAAATTTGAGTTAGTTTAAAATTAAAATACATTATGCTCTCTTCTCCTATTTAATCTCCTGAATCATTGTCAATCATTTTAAAATTAAATACATAGTATGTAGAACAAGAACAAGAATAACAACAATAATAATATAAAAAAAAAAATAGCAATAGTAGTAGATATGTAAATGGTAAATAATATGATTTGATTTCAAATAATTTTTTAATTTAAATATAATATTAGAAGATAAATATGCATTATATTTAAAAAATTAAAGATAATGAAGAACTTATCTTCTTTCAACAAATTAAAATATTATTTGAATTTGAATGAAAGTTGTCACACCCCTTTTTCGCCCGAAGGGATTCGAGTTGATCGAAGGGTTTTTTCAATTAAAGTGATGGTTTTGAATAGGGATTAATTTAATTTACAGAGTCGTTACTTGGAATTGAGTTATGGTGTTCCAAATCACCTTTTAAATCCCTAATCAAAAGGAAATGACTCTTTATTATGGTCTACAAAAATAAAAGACCGGATAAGAAATTTTGTTGACCGAGGGGAAGGT
>NW_025880113.1:1684-4650 GCF_002878395.1 Capsicum annuum
AAAAAAAAATAGCAATAGTAGTAGATATGTAAATGGTAAATAATATGATTTGATTTCAAATAATTTTTTAATTTAAATATAATATTAGAAGATAAATATGCATTATATTTAAAAAATTAAAGATAATGAAGAACTTATCTTCTTTCAACAAATTAAAATATTATTTGAATTTGAATGAAAGTTGTCACACCCCTTTTTCGCCCGAAGGGATTCGAGTTGATCGAAGGGTTTTTTCAATTAAAGTGATGGTTTTGAATAGGGATTAATTTAATTTACAGAGTCGTTACTTGGAATTGAGTTATGGTGTTCCAAATCACCTTTTAAATCCCTAATCAAAAGGAATGACTCTTTATTATGGTCTACAAAAATAAAAGACCGGATAAAAAATTTTGTTGACCGAGGGGAAGGTGTGAGGCACCCCACGAGTCCCGTGGTTCTAGTACGGTCACTTTATTGACTTATCTTGACTTAAACTAATTGAATAAATCGTGTTAAGTCCTGATATTCATTCACTTTTTAATATGTAAAACTATTTAAAACATTTGTATAAATAATCGGAGAAAATTTTAGAAAAATATTTGTCAAGGTGCATTATTGCATCCTTGAAATTTAAATGTCTCAGAAAGATGCGTATGCCGCATTCTTAATTGAGACGAATAGTATAAATTAGTCTAAAATTTATTTAATATTAAAGACTTGACAACTTAATTCCTCTCTTTTCATTTTTTTTCCGATTGCAAAATAAATTTTGAATGTTAAATAAACCAATAAAATATTAAAATACTAGAAATCCATTCAAAAAAAAAAATAGTCATAGAAAATAATAATACTAATTTAATAATAATAATAATAACAACAATACCAATAATTTAATAATAATAATAATAATAATAATGCACTAGTTTGACGTTTAAAATAAAATTAATAATATTATAGATTTTAACTAATAGAAAATGACTATTATTTAACAAAATTAAGTAGTTTACTTAGAATAGACTTTCCTTTTATTACATAAATGTGATTTGTAACCCAAAATAATAATAATAATAATAATAATAATATATATATATATATATATATATATATATAAATAGTACACCTAATTTTTCAGTAATCAGAACTTCTTGAAATTTTAAAATTGTGCCTCCAAAGAAAGAAAAGAAAAAACGGGTATGGCTAGTGATCGCAGGAGAAGGCATAGCGACGAGAAAGGGGAGAGGGGAAGGCAGGCCAGCGACGACGTGGTCGGCAATGGGGAAGTCAGTAACAACGACCATGGTTGGTTCACCGGCAGGGCTGTTATCGCTGCTATGGCATTGATTCCGGCCAGATCTGACCATTTGATCACCGGATCTGAAGTAGTAGGACTGACAATGATGGAAATAAGGAGAGAGAAGGCATCGCTGGCGGCAATGAATTTCATCGGCGAATCTGGTGGTAGTTCGATGGGTGCGAGGGGCGGCGTTGGGCTTTGTCGGTCATTTAGTTGCCAGTTTTAATGGATTCCGAGGAATTTTAGTTGTTGGTTCACTAAGTTTTGAGTCGTTTCCGGTGAGTTTTCCGGTGAGGACTAGCCAAAAAACTCAAGAAATTCCTCTACTCTCTAATATCTTTTTCATTTACTGGTTTTCTACTAATCTTTCTACTATATGTAGTGCGTGTGTATTCATGTATAAAGATTTGTAAAGAAAAATGCTTTGAAGATGATATGTAGTGTATTCTAAATATGGCTACTTTTATTATTTTTTAATGATATTTTTCTTACTGTCGTGCATTTGATGTGTGTGCATGTTATATTTTGACAGTGAATACATGCATATATGTCAAGGTATTGCTATATTTATTTTCATAATTCAAAACATTAAATAAACAATACTACATATCATCAATCACTAACATAAATTTGATTCACTAATAAAAATTTCATACAATGAGTAATTCAAATTTGAAGTAGAACCTTTTAATGTATTAAAGCAAAATTCAAACGTCATCACCGGAAACTTTGACCGAAATCCCCACTTCAACCTTTCTTCTCTCTCTTTAATCTAATTTTTTTTTTGTTTTTCTCTGTTTTTCACTTTTATTTTACTGGTTACTGATGTTTTTTGTCTGATCCTTCTGATGATAAATGTCCGTACCTTTTTTTGTCTGGGGTGGGAGAGTCCCTTAAATATAAATCACTTGGAGGGAACAGTTATTTTTAAGGGGGAAATAGTTAGTTGTCAAATGAGGGGAGGGAGGAAAGAAAGATTTAAAATTTAAATTAATTATTATTTTTTTATAATTTTTTATATAGAAAATAACAGTAATAATAATAAATAAAGATAATAATAATAAATAATAAATATAAATATATAAAATAAAAATAAAAATAAAAATAATAATAATTAATTAATTTTAAATTTAACAAAACATAATAACAATTTATAAATAGACAAATATAAATATAATAAAATAATATTAAAACTACTAATTTATTTACTAAAATTTTATAAAATAAAAATATATATTTTTTTACATATTATTATTTTATTTTATTTTTTAAAATTAGAATAAAAATAAAATATCTCAAAATTAATTTTATTTAATTATTTACTTTTTAACTAAAAACTTATTAAAATAAAAATAAGAATCAAAATAATATATGATTAAATATATAAGTATGAAATATTTAATATCGATAAACAAGTTAAAATTTAGGGAGGATAAAAAATCACATGTCTACATTTTTGCCCCTCTTTGTGTGAAATCTCGATGAGTTTTTATACAAAAAAGTAGACAAGATATGATTTTTGACCCTCCAATTATTTGAAAGGTAAGCATAAAATAAAATTAAAAATTAAAATAAAAGTAAAATGTGACTGAGTCCTGTTTTTTGGACACCCTACCTATCCCATGTTATAAGTGAATCAGGTCACAGGTAGTTCAAAGATAATTTGGTGAGAGAAAAAGTTAGAGTCGAGTGA
>NW_025880114.1:0-1103 GCF_002878395.1 Capsicum annuum
AATGGATATGATCAACAGGAGACTATCTCACAAACAAAAACTACGATCACTCCAAGCTCGTCAAGTTCAAGGGCAAAAACATGGTCTGAGGAACAAGAGCATGTTTCTCCGGAGCATGTTAGTCGATTTGACGAGGATGATACGAAGAATAACAAGACAAAAGAGCTTGAGGTGTTGAGCAGTCCACTGGACAATGAGGAAGAAGATATAGTGGAATGTATCTCCGCAAAATCTTGCAGAATAACATTGTTTGATGGAAGATTCAAAGGTAAAACACGATCCTTCGATGAAGAAAGCACTCCATCTAATTCACAGTCGGCAAAATCAGATCCAGAGGCAGCACCAAGATGCTGTGTTGCTGAAACTGAAAATGGTAGCGAGTGTAGAGAATTTGCTATTGACTGCTTGTCAACTGAAAGCAATGGTTCACTTCTACACAAAGACGATCTAGAAAAGAAAGCAACCGCGTTTATGACACCAATCTGGCTAAGAAAGACGCTCTTCGAGCACTGGATGATAAGGTTTCGCAGCGCAAGTCACTAGCCGCATTAGCTAGTAAGGAGGACAAAGACGACTGGGGTAATCCCACTGAACAAAGAGCTGAAGCTTTAGAGTCTCTTTTGGAGGTTTGTGCGCTACTACTTAAGCAGGAAAAAATCGATGAGCTTGCTGGTGTGCTGAAACCATTCGGGGATGATGGAATGTCATCTAGAGAAACAGCAATCTGTTGACAAAAAGTCTCATGACTGCACAAAAGTTGTCCAAGGGGTCGTGATGTTGCACAAAACCTGTCTTTTGACCTATAGAACGAGCCTCTGACTTACGTAAATCATCAAGTATTGTTGGACTAAACTATTCCTTGAGGCTTAACGTGGTTGAGCATCCCTTAGTTTTGATTCTATTGTTGTAGGACAGTTGATGGAGCTGTGAAGATTATATATAATGTACTTTTAAAGTTGATTTCTATTCTATGATGATACTTACCACATTTTCTACTGTTAGTTTTTTCTCCAAAACTACCTGCAGACAAAGATTATACATTTCTTCAGCTTCTTAGATATGATTATGTTATTATCGGAGTCGATTTCTAATATAGTCACTCA
>NW_025880115.1:0-1108 GCF_002878395.1 Capsicum annuum
AAATTAGCTCCTGCTCCTGTATCTATCATAGGCGTATAATATCTACTGTAATATCCTTCTACTTCTATCTTCATTAATTCATATATTTTCATACCATGTTAAAGCTCTTCTTAGGAATAATCTTTCTCTATTATATGTTATAGATAATTGTGTATGTTCTATATTGTATGGTTTTACTTATTCTAGCCATTTAATTCCTAATATTATGTCTACTTTTTGCATTTCTTCCTTTATTTCAAATTCTATTTTCATTTTTCTAACTCCTATTATTATTTTTTTCTGCTATATTTTTAGTGTTTATTAAGCTTCTTGGTAGATCTGGGTATATATTATTATCGAATTTCATTTCCTCATTTTTTACTAGATATTTTGCTATATAACTTTCTTCCTATACTGTATTTAAGAGTATTAAATATTTCTTTTCATTTATCGTTCCTGTTATGTAATATTGATTTAAATAAACTATTGAACTTGTTTAATAACTTGTTCTTTTTGATAAACTTGATGATTCTGGTTTTTCATAAGCTATTCTTTTTGTTGTACTTATTCTATCATTTATTATTTCTAAATCTTCTTCTATGTCTATATTTTTGTAACTATAATCATTAGTATCAATTGTTTTTATGAATTGTTCAAAAGGACTTTCTATTTTGATTTTATTAATTTTATTATTTCCTGTTATTTTGTGTTTTGTAGTTAATACATATAGATTTTTACATCTTGCTGTAAATATTTTACTTCCTGGGGTTAGTTCTAATCCTAATAATTTCCAATATAGTACCAATGATTTATCTATATTTTTATCTATTATTGCTACTGAATAATTTGCCCTTATTTTAAATTTAAATTTTTGGTATATTAAATTTCCTTTTATGGCAGTTATTATACTTTTTTATATAGGTCTTATAATCCTATCATCTGCTAAATATAGTTCTATCGGTGTATCTATTCCTTCTCTAAAACATGTTTTTATCAATATCTCTATACCTCCAAGGTGTACATATTTTATTGGGTCTCTACTTTTTATATCGTTTATTTCTTTATTTATTATCCTTTTTGTTACTAGTGGTATACTAGTAACAAAAAGGATAATAAATAAAGAAATAAA
>NW_025880115.1:1208-5146 GCF_002878395.1 Capsicum annuum
GGTGTATCTATTCCTTCTCTAAAACATGTTTTTATCAATATCTCTATACCTCCAAGGTGTACATATTTTATTGGGTCTCTACTTTTTATATCGTTTATTTCTTTATTTATTATCCTTTTTGTTACTAGTGGTATACTAGCTTTACCTTTTGCATATCTGCAGTCTATTACATGTTCTTTTTGGCTTACTACATAATATTCTTCCTTTTTCCTAGTAAATATCTTTTTAATTATTGGTATTTTAAATATTTTTTTACGCTTAAGTCTAACTCTTTTTCTTTTATTTCATAAAATACATTGTTATCAACTATTATTTTTTGATCTGTTCCTTTGTCATTTAAATATTCTTCTTTTGTTATTATTTTTATATCTTCTTCAGTCATTTGGTTTATTTCTATATCTTCTTCAGTCATTTAATTCGTCTAGTTCACTATCTATTTCATTATCTTCTATTTCATTATCTGTTTCATTCTCCGAAATTTCATATATACTGTCGTCACTTTCTAATTCGTAATCTATATAATCTATCTGCATAGATTCTGTATTTTCTATTTTTATTTTTGATATTTGTTTATTTTTTGGGTTTTTAGGTACCTTACAATCTCTAGCCAGATGTCCTAATTTTCCGCAATTATAACAAGTACATTTCTTTTTCCTATATGGTCTTTTATGTTTATAATTTTTTATATAATATCTTTTTCTTCGTTTCTTATACTTATATTTTGATTTTTTGTATTTCTTATATTTGTTATATCTTTTTCTTTTCTTATAATATCTTTCTTCGCATCCAAATTGAGGTGCTATTTTATCTTTGCAACATGCTAAATTTCTTATTAATGTTTTTTCCATTTTTATTTCTTCTCTATATTTTTCACATAGTTTTCTATACCATTGTTGTAAGAATTTTATTCTTGCTCCTAGAGTATCTACTATTTTTGTTTCATCCCAACTTTTTATTATTTTTGAACTAAATGGTTCAGGTAATTTACTAAAATATTATTTTCTTATTTCTTTACTTTCTTCTGTATTATATGCTCCTTTATAATAATATTCTTTAAATGTGCAAGTATATTCATCTATGTAGCACATATTACATATTGCTAATTTTAACATTAAATTCCTATTTGTATCTTTCTCTTCATTTTGTTCTTCTTCTGTTGTTGTCATGCTACTAAATTCATCTTTTATAGCTGTTTCATATTTTTTTAATAATTCTATAGGTGTTAATTTAGTTGTAGTTGTTGATGATGTTCCTTCTGTGGGTTTGTCAGTTCTTAATACTCTTTTACTATTTTCAGTTAGATTTAAAAACCATAATTTCACTGTTCTTATTAGTGTTCTTTCTATATATTCTGGTGCATCTATTACATTTATATTATTATCTAATAATTATTTTGATATATATCCTATCCAGAATTGTATTATTTTTTCTGTATCTATTACACAATCTAAGTATAAAAAGTTATAATTTTTATTAACTATTTCTTTTGGTGTCCATTTGTCATATCCATTCTTTAGATTATATCTTTTAAACATATTCTTATGATATGTAGGTTTTCTTATTTTTGATGTTCTAGGTATTGTACTTTCATCTTCTTTTTTATCAAGAAGGTTTATTTCCGTGTTTATATTTTCTAAATTTTCTTCAGTAATTACTTCTTGTTTTCCATTGATTCCTAAATTTTTTGTATTTGTAAGATTTCAGTAAATGTTTCACTATCTTCAGAATCATAATTATCTGTTTCTTCAACATCTATTGTATTAATTTCTAATTCCTTTGTTTATATTTCTTTATTGTTTATTTCTAATTTTTCTTTAAATTGATTTATCTCATTTAATAATTTTTGTTCTTTATCTTTTTCTTCTTTTTCTTTCTGTGTTTTTTTATACAGATCATTTAGCATTTGTAGTTCTTTTTCTAATTCAGCAATCCTACTATTTTTAGTCTCTTCTATTTTTCATATTTCTTCTGTAGTTTGTTGTATTATTTTTTCTATTTCCTTTTTTTCTATCTGTTTCTTCATTTTCTTTTTCTATTCTCACCATAGTTGTCAATTTATCTTCTAATTTTAATTCCTCTTTTTCTAACATCAAATATAAATGTTCACCTATTTTCTTATACCTTCTACCTAAATTAGAAAATACTATTTTTATTTTTAATCCTTCGTGATTTTCATATGTTTTTTCATCTATTATAAATTCTTCTTTGTTCATTTTTTATTTAACTGTTAATAGATCATGTTGGTATGCATATTCTAGACTATCTATTGTTGATTCTAAATTTGATATTTCTTCATTTTGTGCATTTATTGAGTTGTTACTAACCCCGACAATTATGTTATATTGTAGTCTTTCTATCCTTATTTTTAATTCTTTATATTTTTGTACGTTATTCATTTAAATAATATTTTTTGGAATATCTAAATCTAGTTTTATCAAATGAATCATAATTAATAAATTAATCAAGTAAATCCATAGTTACTTGAAAATGATAAAGTTTAGGGACTTTAATGTGATTTTGTGTTTTGAATGTTGTTTGGTTTTGATAATTAGTCACTTGAAAATGGTTAATCGTAGGTACATTAAAGGGTCTTTTGTGCTTATAATTTGATTTGGTTGGTGACTTAGTTTCATGAAACTGGTTAAGTGCAGGGACTTTAAAGGGGATTTTGTGTTTTGAATGTGATTGTGTTTTGATACTTAGTCACTCGAAAATGGTTAAGTATAGAAACATTAAATGGGATTTTGTGTTTTTAATGTGGTTTGGCTGGTGACTTAGTCACTTAAAAATGGTTAAGTGTAGGGCTTTAAAGGTGATTTTATGTTTTGAATGTGGTTTGTTGGTGACTTAGTTACTTGTAGCTGGTTAAGTGTAGGAACTTTAAAGTGGAATTTGTGTTTTGAAAGTGGTTTTGTTTTGATAGTCAGTCATTTTAAAATGATTAAGTGTAGGGACTTTAAAGGGTATTTTTTATTTTGAATGTGATTTTATTTTGATACTTAGTCTCTTAAAAATGTTTAAGTGTAGGTACTTTGAAGGATATTTTTTTTTTATGAATGTGGTTTGGTTGGTGACTTAGTTGCTTGAAAATTGTTAAGTGTAGGGACTTCAAAGGGTAATTTTTGTTTTGAATGTGGTTTGGTTAGTGATCTAGTCACTTGAAAATGGTTAAGTGTAGGGAATTTAAAGGTCATTTTGTGTTTTGAATATTGTTTGGTTGGTGACTTAGTTACTTAAAAATGGTTACATGTAGGGACTTTAAAGGGGATTTTGTGTTTCAGATGGTGTTTTGTTTTCATACTTAGTCACTTGAAAATGGTTAAGTGTAGGGAATTTAAAGGGGACTTTTTGTTTTGAAATTGGTTTGTTTGGTGACTTAGTTACTAGAAAATGGTTACGTGTAGGGAATTTAAAGGGGATTTTGTGTTTTGAATGTTGTTTGGTTAGGATACTTAGTCACCTGCAAATGGTTTACTGTAGGGACTTTAAAGGTGATTTTTTATTTTGTATGTGGTTTGGTTGGAGACTTAGTTACATGAAAATGGTAAAGTGTAGGGACTTTAAAGGGGATTTTCCATTTTGAATGAGGTTTGGTAGGTGACGTAGTTACTTGAAAATGGTCAAGTGTATGGACTTTAAAGGAGATTTTTTGTTTTGAATTTGATTTTCTTTTGATACTTAGCCACTTGAAAATGGTTAAGCATAGGGACTTTAAAGGGGGGTTTGTGTTTTGAATGTGGTTTGGTTGGTGACCTAGTTACTTGAAAATGGTTAAGTGTAGGGACTTTAAAGGGGATTTTTTATTTTGTATGTGGTTTAGTTGGTGACCCAGTCACCTAAAAAGGGTTAAGTGTAGGGACTTTAAAGGGCAATTTGTGTTTTGAATATTGGTTGGTTGGTGACTTAGTTACTTGAAAATGGTTAAGTGTAGGGACTTT
>NW_025880116.1:0-462 GCF_002878395.1 Capsicum annuum
CTTCTGTCACGACTACGGGTTTACTGATCTTCATGACGGCAAAAGACGTAAAAGGATGTCTTCTAAGCGTCACAAGAAACCTTACCCCAAGAGAAGGACTTTCTATAAGGAATCAAATTCTTATAAAGAGTCATATAAACCTCGTCGAAAAACTCGACGAAAAACAGCTGCAAAATCCAAAGATACTTGCTGGACTTGTGGCAAAACCGGTCATAGAGCCAAAGACTGTACCTCTGGTAAAAAGAAAAAGATTAATTCTCTTGATTTACCAGAAGAAACCAAAGAAAAGCTCTTTTCCATTATGGAAGAACGCTCTGAAGCCTCGGACTCTTATTCCTCTTCTGAGAATGAATATAGCGACGAAGATTACATCAACGCCGCCTATGAGTCTGATAGCTCCCAATCTGGACAAGATTGCGATTGCAATGGTACTTTCTGTACATGCTCCAGAAAAATCATCAA
>NW_025880116.1:562-1155 GCF_002878395.1 Capsicum annuum
TGCGATTGCAATGGTACTTTCTGTACATGCTCCAGAAAAATCATCAATGTCATCTCAGACAAACCTAAAGAAGTACTGTTTGACATTATCGAACATATTCATGATGAAGAACTTAGAAATAAGTATCTTCAAGAGCTCAAACGACTTATGCTTTCTCGTGAAGAAAGCACATCTCCACCAAAACCGATTATTCAGCCTTTTTCTATGACACGAGTCATGGCCAAATTCAACACTCCCTCAGAACCCTCCGTAGCAGATCTAAAAGGAGAAATCTCCAATTTGAAAGGAGAAATTAAAAACCTTAAACTACGACTTGATCAGGTAGAACTACATGTTTTAACAGAACAAGTCTTACAATCTGCCTTACCAAAGGTTCTTCCTCCATCAGATCCACCACAGCCTGTAAACCTTCCAATGGATCATTTGCAGGAACCTATTACTTTCCCCGGAGAGAGTTCTACCAGTCCTTCCACCTCCAAGGCTGTAGCAGCTATTAAATCTTACAGCGAGCACATAGTCGTCAATATTGTTATTGACAATGACTTTGTGCTAAACAAAGTCGCTCTCTTTGACACCGGCGCTGACAGTAACTG
>NW_025880117.1:0-1661 GCF_002878395.1 Capsicum annuum
GCTTATCAAAACAGTCCACCAAAGGACAGATTTGACATTATTTAAATTTTAAAGGCATTTTGGTCATTTTCTATTATATTATGGAAGGAAATATGTGTATATATACATGTATATGAGTTCAAAAACTCATTTTCATCATCAATCATTGAGAAAGAACAAACCTTAGCCAAATTTGACCTTTAAATTACTTTTCATATAACCGTAGAAATTCCAAAGAAATCCGATAACTGTATTCTTCATCTCGAGCGCTTCGAACGGCTCCTATTATTTGTGTAAACAGGATTGCATAATCAAGAGGTGAATTCTAAGGTATGAATATTGTTTGCCTTTATTCTTTTCCATATGTATATGTGTGATAGAGGATTATATGTATTGGTTGTTGTTGAAAGGTGATGGAAATAGGGTTATGGACTATTTGTATGGTTTGGTTGTATTGAATTGTGGAAGTGGATATGGTAATTGAGTTATGGAAGGTGGATATGGTGATATACTATTGAATTGATGATTATTTATGTCTATGGCTCAATTTGGTTTAATGGATTGGTTAGAAGGATAAATGAATCCAAACTTGATATTGGAGGATGTTGTATGAATATGCATGGCATGTGAATGTAATTGGAGTATAAGAGGGTAAAGTGACACCCTTTATGGTGTAATTAAGGCTTAATACTTAAACACTAGTTTGGTGAATTCAAATAATTGAATTGTGACGTTTGGTTGCTAATACTAGATTACTATATATGTTCATTGTAGATAAGTAATCCGAAAAGACGGGAAGTCCATTTGGGACTAGTATTGAAGGTTGACAGTCAGGTATGTAAAGCATACTCTATACCATATCTTTGGCATAAAAGTGAACAATTGTTCTATTAAGAATGTTTCCAAAGTTATTCAATAACATGTGATCCATAATGGTTTTGTATGACGTCCTACGTTACCAATGAACTTGTTTCCACCCTACAAGATGTCAAGACATTCCAATACTTACTTGTTTTCCAAATATTACATGTTTATTGCACTAATGAATGTCAGAAGGTATTCGGTTACTCAAACAAGATCCATGTGCTATTAGTGACTCCAAAGCGTTTCATTGATATACTAATAAGCTCCTACTTCATTGTTATGGCATTGATGATTCCAAAACACTTTATTGATGTGCCAATGAGTTCTTACTTCATCGTTATTGCATTGATAGTCTATTTATATGTCTCTTATTGATGTATCATTGTTTGAAAGTATCAAAAATGCGGTGGCGACCGAAATAACAATCTCAAAAATTAATTGAACTAAGTAATGGAAGTTCTCTCTTATCGGGTGGTATCCCAGGGACATAAGCCTATCATGGGTTTATCCCTATTTATGTGTTTATGGGTGGTATCCCAAGGGCATAAGCCTATCATGGGTTTATCCCTATTTATGTGTTTATGGGTGGTATCCCAAGGGCATAAGCCTATCACGGGTCGATCCTAGTTGATATGTACTGGAGGCAGCCTAATGGTCATAGTACAGTACAGTAATAATTACAAAGATGATAAGAACGAAGGTAAAGTGATTGAATAAATACAATGTACAGGTTGTCACAAGTTCTAGTAATTGTGGTCCACTCCTATTATGATTTATTCACTTGTTTCTAATTTTTATTGAGCTCCTATATCATATGC
>NW_025880117.1:1761-3550 GCF_002878395.1 Capsicum annuum
TTTATTGATGTGCCAATGAGTTCTTACTTCATCGTTATTGCATTGATAGTCTATTTATATGTCTCTTATTGATGTATCATTGCTTGAAAGTATCAAAAATGCGGTGGCGACCGAAATAACAATCTCAAAAATTAATTGAACTAAGTAATGGAAGTTCTCTCTTATCGGGTGGTATCCCAGAGACATAAGCCTATCATGGGTTTATCCCTATTTATGTGTTTATGGGTGGTATCCCAAGGGCATAAGCCTATCATGGGTCGATCCTAGTTGATATGTATTGGAGGCAGCCTAATGGTCATAGTACAGTACAGTAATAATTACAAAGATGATAAGAACGAAGGTAAAGTGATTGAATAAATACAATGTACAGGTTGTCACAAGTTCTAGTAATTGTGGTCCACTCCTATTATGATTTATTCACTTGTTTCTAATTTTTATTGAGCTCCTATATCATATGTGATTATATTCATCTTTACATACTCAGTACATATTTTGTACTGACGCCCCCCACGGGGGACCTGCATTTCATGCTGCATTTTAGCTCATACACCACACAAGTAGGAGTCAGGATATCCAGCTGCATTTGGTGAGCTCCAGTTTGCTTCGGGGCTTTCCGTGTCATATCTAGTAACTTTTTGTATTGTATACAACTTACTTATATGGCGGGGTGTGTCCCGACCTTAGTTAAACTCTGTGTATTGTCTAGAGGCTTTGTAGACCTAATGTACAGTCAAGGTGGGGTTTTTTTAATAGACGTGATGGCTCCAATGGCAAAGTATTGTATATACATATATATATGTGTGCTCGAGCTTATACAGGTGATTATTTCCTTTTATATGCGACATGATGCTGTCCGAATTTCGGGTTGTCATAGACGTAAGATGACACTTGTGGTGTTGAACTTGACTTGTTAACTACAGAAATGGAGTCATCTAAAGAGACAGGTTGTCGAGCTCCAGATGACCCCATCCTCTGCATCAATGACTGTGATTTTTTCGGTAGTGCAGCTATGATGTGTATGTGTTCCAAGTGTCAAAAGGACATGATACTACTGAAGCAGGAACATACAAAGCTTGTAGCTGCATCCAGCAAAGACGTCGTACGCAGAAGCTCAAGCAGCGATGAATCAGAACTTGCTCTTGCAGGTGCCGCAGTTGCATCTGCAAATTTAGCCTCTCAGATTTCACAAGTGAAGGCAAAAGAGGGTTTGAAAAAGTGCACATCTTGTCGTAAGCGTGTGGGATTAACAGGGTTCAGTTGCAAATGTGGCGATCTTTTATGCGTAGTTCATCATTATTCAAACAAACACAACTGCCCGTTTGATTATTGGAATGCTGATCAGAATGCAATAGCAAAAGCAAATCCTATCATCGTAGTAGAAAAGCTTAATAAGATCTGACTAGCACCTATCAAAAGGTTGTATGAACTGAAGCAATGTCCATCTTTCGATAATTTGGCCTTGTCTTACAGGGTGATGATGAAAGTTTTAAGTGGGGGTAGGTGTGGGGGGTACCCTAGAGCCTAGATAATCCTGGTGTGTAAGTTATTTATGATCTTGGTGCACATTTTCATGGAATTTGGTCTTGTTTTGTCATCATTTTTTGTCTCCTTGTCTAGTATAATATGCATAATGTGTCATCTTGATGAATTTCACATTCATACATCCGTGTTTTGAAATCCTAAATTCGCCTCCGTGCATTCTTCAAGATTCCAAAGTCTCCTTTGAGTATCAATAATGTAGAGTTTTTTTTTGTAGAGATGTCAATACGAGTTGGCTCAGCCCATCCGA
>NW_025880118.1:0-3467 GCF_002878395.1 Capsicum annuum
TTTTTCACCATTTTTCACTCATTTTTGGGAGCCTAAAACCCTAAATGGGTATGATAACTCAAAATTGAGTCTTGTGGGTGTCTAGGGAGCTTGGTAAACATCTTTTATCATAATTATCATCCGGATTAAGGTAAGATTTTATCACTTTATTGGTGAATTTCTTAGTTCTTGACCTAAAACTCCAATTTAGCTTTGGGCTTGATTTAGCCCTAAATTTGGTTTGTTTTCACCCATTCATTGAGGGTTATGATTCCTTAGTGATGTATGAGACCCTAAAACCCTAAATGGGTATGATAACTCAAAATTGAGGCTTGTGGCTGCCTAGGGAGCTTGGTAAACATCTTTTATCATGATTATCATCCGGATTAAGGTAAGATTTTATCACTTTATTGGTGAATTTTTTAGTTCTTGACCCAAAACCCCAATTTAGCTTTGGGCTTTATTTATCCCTAAATTTGGTTTGTTTTCACCCATTCATTGAGGGTTATGATTCCTTGGTGATGTATGACCATTGGGTTGACCTCAAAAACACAATTTTTGTAAGTGGAACCCACTTGGGGTTTTTGGTGTCGTTTATGGACCCAAAGCACAATAGTCCAATATAGGTATTGTTAGACTCATATTGATAAGTAGATTATATTTTTGATAGTGTGATGGCATTTTGGGGATTGTGAAGTGAAGACGAGCATGTGGTGCTTGAAGTGTGATATTGCAGTTTATCCTTGAGGTAGGTTTCTTTCTACTCTTCTTCATGGATGATGTATGATATATATTGCATGTGAATGTGAATGTTAAGATTGATATTGGATAGAATGACTTAGTATTGATTATACATATAAGTTTAGGGATTAGATGGGGGTTTTGACCCATAGGTTGAATTACTTAATACCCTTGTAGAATCATATTGCCTTCTCCCTAGTTTGGATAAATTTGTAGCATGGATATGATATAATGCTATGCTTGAAATATCGTTTTAGCATTTGAAGCATGATTTGTATATTTAGCCTTATTGGGCTACTGTGATAGTTTTGGAACCATAAGTTTGGTAGAGTTGAATTAAGTACCCTTGTTTCTAGTCAAAGTTACTATCTTAGGCTTTAATATGGTTTGCTTGATATCTATAAGATGAACTAGATACCTTAGCCTAGTTTGGGACATAGTATGCCTAATTATGGAAATTATGGATTAGAAGTGGGATTGTTCGGCCCACTTAGGCCTTAGCTTATGTTAAGTCTTGTGGACTTAATTACGAATGTTAGACACAGATAAGGCTAGTAAACCTTAGAATAAGGTTACTTTATAACTTGGTAACTTGTATTGATGTTTCAAGATTGTGTCTATTTAGTTATGGTTATGATACAACTTGTAGAAGTGATATTGGGCATTTAGAGATGATATTCCTCCTAGATACATTATGTGGCCTATAGAGATGCTATTTCCTTTTAGACTAGATAATTGTCCTATAAAGATGCTATTTTCTCTTAGACTTGATGATTGGCCTATAGATATGCTATTTCCTCTTAGACTTGATATTTGACCTATAGAGTTTCTATTTCCTTTAGTCATGATTGTTGGACCTATAGAGATGATGGTCTTTTTGGATATATAAATTAGCCTAGAGAAGCGATATTCCTTGTTGTCTTAACGTATGGCCTATTGGTATATGATATCCTATAGACAATTACACGTTTATCTATATTATGCCACCTAGATGTGATATATCTCTTGTGTGAGAGATGATAACATATTTATTGATATTATGCTTCCTATATGTGAGATGCCTCCTACATGTAAGATGATTAGTGGTATGTTACGGCTTATACATATGATTATTGATATGAGTTTTGAAAATGTATATGGACATAAGGCCATGATTATGATGTTGTGATTATTTCGGATAAATTAATGGGCCAAGGGCCATATTATGGTACTGATTAAATATCCAAGAAGTGTTTATCATTGTGAATGATGTGATTGCAATTTATGAATATGAATATGTATATGTTTGTATACACATCTCTTCGGTATAAGACGGAGGAAGATGCGGTATGATGCTTATTATTCCACTGATTGAAAACTAGTGATGGCATGCATAGGTTTGGTACATTCGTGATCATTTACCATTATAAATGATGTGATTATAGCTAAAATGTGATCTTATGATTGTTTTTCTAGTTAGACTGTTAAGCTATGTGGTAACTAGTTGTCTATTAGCTGACTATTGCACTTGATGGCTAGGAAGCTAATGTATTAGTTAATGAATCTTTCTTAGTTGAAAAAAGATAGCTAACGATGGTCAATTAATGAATGATGTCATTTAATAAAAGATGGTTAGGTGACAAGTAGTAATTTGTTGTCTAGTAATGATTAACAAAAATAAGATAAATAGTTGATAATAACGAATGGTGGATAAATAATGGTTTTGGTATAATGATGAACCTAGACTAGATGTTAGATGTTGACTATTAAATGAATAGCAGTTAGTTTTTATCCCGTGAATAAGGATTATTTGAAGGATATGTTTAGGATAATAACTAGATGTTATGTGATGACTAGCGAACTAGCGGTTTAATAATAATAAGTGTTGGTTAGCTGATAATGAGTAGTTGGGACTTATTGATAAGATAGACATCTTTATGGTTATGAGTATATCAGCTTGCGTCTCTACACTTATTATATGCCTATATTTATGTGTCGAGAGTTATGATAATACATTGGTACCTGGCAAAGCCGAAGGATATTATGATGACATACTGATACTCGGCAAGGCCGGAGGATATTATGATGATATTGATATCCAATTCGAGTTTGGAGGATCCTATTGAGATTATATTGATACCCAGTGAGGTCGAAGGATATTGTGATAATATGATACCTGGTTCGAGTCTGGAGGATACTATTGAGATGATATTGATACCCGGTGGGGCTGGAGGTTGATTACGATGATGACGGTCCTGATGAGGATAGTTATGATGTATTGTGATATTGATGGTATACTTTTCATTCATTCTTGCATGTACATCGCCTATCACCAGTATGCAACTATGTCTATCAGTCAATATGGGATGGTTGCATTGATATGGGTAAAGAATATGCTTTGTGCTATTGTATGTTGATTGAACCTTCCGAGTCGGGGGCAGTGGGGGTACGTATAGGCTTGGCTAGGTATTTGGTTGCCCGAAGTAGCTGGTTATTGACGATGTTCTTGATATTATTATTATCATTGATATCATCATTATTATGGCTAGCCTATGGCAGATTGATCATGGATCCGGTATTGGGATTGAGGTATGTCTTCGGCCTTTGTTATCCTATGATTGCATTACTATACATTATTATTCTGTGTCTAGCCATCTGGATTAGAAATTCTGAGTATGTTGATATTTAATCCTGATAGTAGTATAATGAGGTCTTAAAATGAGAACATAACAATCTAAGTTATGTTTGAGATGACCTCCTGTTTATAT
>NW_025880118.1:3567-5183 GCF_002878395.1 Capsicum annuum
CTTCCTTCATTGTTCCTATTGTATAGCCGTTCCTTCGCCTTGTACATTACAATATATCTTTCTTTCGCTCTTTATTTATATATTGATCTGGGATACACGGTATAGCATTGCCATATATTGAATGTAGCTAGAATAGGATAGTTTACCTTGATACTTCCTTAGTCTTATTATGTTAGACTCTTGGACATGAATAGGATTGTTGTCCCTTGTTATTCTCATTGACATGTTACATGATTTATGGGCTCTTGGTTGTAGTTTCCATTCTATTTTTATGTTGTATATATCTACTTTATCTTTGGAGCATTCAAGGCAACCAAGTCTTTTTATGTTCCAAAACCATCCCTAAATATCTATAGATGAAATTAGGTTCATTAGTAACGTTTTAACTCTCTTAAATCCCTAGTTCATCTTTCAAAGTGCAATAGAAGAAAAACAACTTAGGATTAAACATTCAAGCTCAAGGGATCAACTTTTTCGTGAATTCTTCATCGATTAAGGTACGTAGTGCTTCCCTAAATTACATGGGCATGGATAAATTATTATATTAATATTTTGAATGTTGATAAATCATGTTTTCATGAAGAGCTTGAATTGCATTAAAAAGTAAGCATTGTAATGATATATGATTTTGTTCTTGAGGCCTTACGTTAAATCTGAACTTTACTCGTGTATATGTATAAATGTGTTTTAAGTTATGAAGTATGAACTGAGAACATGAAGAATGAATTTCCCTCTCTCATTGTGTACCTTTTGATTTCCAAGTTAGGGGTTATTCAATTGCATGACTTAAAGCATGAGCCAAGGGTCTTACTATCAATTACGAAATTTATGTTGGTTGTGAATTGAAGAGAGGGATATTTTCTTATTTTTAAATGCAAAATATAATAATCGAGGGAATTGTATGATCATTTTGAGAAATTGACCACCATTGGTTGAAATGTTGAAAAGAGGGAGTCTTTGCATAGTTTGACATAGGTTTTGAAATATGAGCTCTCTTGTATTGTTTGAATGTTTTGGTAGTCTAAACATTGTTTTGAGTGAAAGAACTATGATACGATTACGATATGACGTAGATTTATGAATTTCAAGTCTTGGTATGATGATACCAAAATCAGATAATGCCATAAGAAACTTAGAATAGAATAGAAGTCAAATTTCAATTAGATTTTCAAAATTTGAGTTTTGAAAGATGCATGTTCATAAAAGGTTGAAAATGGAGCTAAGAGATGTTAGGTGGTTACTCAAAAAAGGCACGAGTTCAGAAAACTCATTGTCCAAAATTGTGTTTTGGCGATACGGGTTATTATGTCCCCAAGAGGGATTATATGCTGGCCTAGTGCCCATTGGCGTATCAGAATCAGAAAATCTAACCCTTGCAGCAAACTTGGGTTGGGGGCTTGGCTACCGAGTCAAGGGCGGATTTCATATAGCCTGTAGAATATTAGACTTGTAGGGTATACCACCTAGCTCAGAACTAAGACAAAGATGTTGAGTTGAGATTTACATAAATATTTTAAAAGCCTATTTATTATGACCATGGATTTTCAAATGTTTGATGATGACATACTTTTCATGAAATGCTCTCACTTTACATATTAGTATTTTGTTTTTGGATT
>NW_025880119.1:0-3525 GCF_002878395.1 Capsicum annuum
AATATAGAGTTCGATACCAATTGGTATCAAAGCCTATGTTGTTTAACGTTATCGGAAGTAGTATATATTTGAATTTATTTGATTAATTTATTAATTATGATAAAATTAAATTTAGATACCCACCAAAATATTATAAATATTGTTTAGATGAATAACGTACAGAAATTACAAAAATATAAAGAATTAAAATAAATAATATCTGAAAAACGTAAAGAATTAAAAATAAGGATAGAAAGACTACAGTATAATATAATTACCGGAGTTAGTAAAAACTCAATAAATGCACAAAAGGAAGAAATATCAAATTTAGAATCAACAATAGATAGTCTAGAATATATATACCAACATAATCTATATACATTTAAATAAAATGAACAAACAAGAATTCATAATGGACGAAAAAACATATGAAAATCACGAAGGATTAAAAATAAAAATAGTATTCTCTAATTTAGGAAGGAGATATAAGAAAATAGGTGAACATTTATATTTAATGTTAGAAAAAGAAGAATTAAAATTAGAAGATAAGTTGGCAGCCATGGTAAGAATAGAAAGAGAAAACGAAGAGGTAGACATAAAAAAGGAAATAGATAAAATAAAACTACAAACCACAGAAGAAATACGAAAAATAGAAGAAACTAAAAATAGTAGGATTGCTGAACTAGAAAAAGAACTACAAATGCTAAAAAATTTGTATGAAAAAAGACATAAAGAAAAAAGAAGAAAAAGATAAAGAACAAAAATTATTAATTGAGATAAATCAATTTAAAGAAAAATTAGAAATAAAAATAAAGAACCAGAAACCAGTGAATTAGAAATAAATGCAATAGATGCTGAAGAAACAGATAATTATGATTCAGAAGATAGTGAAACATATACAGAAATTCTAGAAAACATAGAAAAACTAGAAATTAATGAAAAATAAGAAGTAATTAATAAATAAAATCTAGAAATAATAAGTACAGAAGTAAATACTCTAGATAAAAATATAATACCTAGCACATCAGAAATAAGAAAACCAACCTATAATTACAAAAATAAGTTTAAAAGATATAATCCAAAGGATGAATATAATAAATGGACACCAAAATAAATAATTAATTACAACTTTTTTGATTTAGACTGTGTAATAGACACAAATAAAACAATAAAACTATGGGTAGGATACATGTCAAAACAATGGATAATACCCACGAAAATATCTGAAGTTTGACCGGATTACCAGTTGAGCATACTGAACTTTGCGGGGGTCCTATTACCCCCCCCCCCCAGACTTTATTTTCGTATTTTAATGGCATATATCTACCACTTGGCACACTACGTGTGATTCAAGTGCACTGAGCGCGTGAACAGTGTTAAAAATGTTTTAAACTCTTTTTTTTTTTGCTAAACAGCCCCTTAATTTTATAATTATTTAAAGTTTTATATTTTTATTTATTTTTCCATTATTCTTTCTTCTTTCTTATTTCTTTCTTTTCTTCAACAATGGTTGCTCCATTGTTGAATTGAAAATTAATAGAACTCAATAGTTATAATTTAATGAAACTCGCTAATTGAAACTCAATGGATGATTCGAAAGATTCAAACTCAAAAACTCACTAATTTAATTTCGAGTTCATTAATAGAAATTGAATCTTCCGAGTTTAATTAACGGAAGATTGAATAGCTTCATACATGAAATTAAATTTTTTGAATCTTCCGAGTTCCATTAATAAATTTTTCAAACCTTCCGAGTTCCATTAATGGAAATTGAATCATGAAATTAAATTTTTTGAATCATTTGAGTTCCATTAATTAGCGAGTTGCATTCAATTAGCGAGTTTCATTGCATCTTCCATTAATGAAACTCGCTAATTGAATCTTCCGAGTTTCAATGGAAAATTAATGGAAGATTCCATTCAATTATTTGAAAAAACTTTCTTCATAAACTCAATGGAATCATTTGGAATATTTAATATGGTTGTAATTGTGAAAAAATATTGAAAAGTGATAAAATAGAGAAGAAATGGCGCGTGCACCGCACTTCCCACCGAAAAAATTGGGTATACGTTTTGAGGGGGGATTAATTCCACTTTAAAAAAGTTTGGGGAGGGAGGTAATTCCAATTTAAAAAGTATAGGGGGTAATAGGACCCCCGCAAAGTTCAATATGCTCCACTGGAAATTTGGTTAAACTTCAGGTATTTTCGTGGGTGTTATCCCTCAAAACAATTATTAGATAATAAAATAAATACAACAAACACACCAGAATATATAGTATCACGCCTCAAATCCTATTGGGGTGGACTGGCACCCGTAACCGAGGAGGCCCGGGAGAACCAGCTCATAACCTCATACTTCCCATGCATACCTCTATGACAACCCAAAATTTGGACAGCATCATGTCGCATATAAAAGGAAATAATCACCTGTATAAGCTCGAGCACACATATATATATATATGTATATACAATACTTGGCCGTTGGAGCCATCACGTCTATTAACAAAACACCACCTTGACTGTACATTAGGTCTACAAAGCCTCTAAATAATACACAGAGTTTAACTAAGGTCGGGACACACCCCGCCATATAAATAACTTTTATACAATACCAAAAGTGACTGGATATGACACGGAAAGCCCCAAAGTAAACTGGAGCTCACCAAAATCAGCTGGATATCCTGGCTCCTACTTGTGCGGTGTATGAACTGAGGTACCTGTGCCTGCAGCATGAAATGCAGGTCCCCCATGGGGGGACGTCAGTACGAAATATGTATTGAGTATGTAAAGTTGTAGATAATCACATATGATATAGGAGCTCAATAGAAATCAGAAACAAGTGAATAAATCGTAATAGAAATGGACCACACTTACTAGAACTTGTGAGAACCTGTACATTGCATTTATTCAATCACTTTACCTTCGTTCTTATCATCTTTGTAACCGTTACTGTACTGTACTGTACTGTGACCATTAGGCTGCCTCCAGTACATATCAACTGGGATCGACCCATGATAGGCTTATGCCCCTGGGATACAACCCATAAACACATAAATAGGGATCGACCCATGATAGGTTTATGCCCCTGGGATACCACCCGATAAGAGAGAACTTCCATCACTTAGTTCAATTAATCTTTGAGATTGTTATTTCGGTTGCCACCGCATTTTTGATACTTTGAAACAATGATACATCAATAAAAGACATATAAATAGACCATCAATGTAATAACAAAGAAGTAAGAACTCATTAGCACATCAATGAAATGTTTTGGAGACATCAATGCCATAACAATGAAGTAGGAACTTATTGGTATATCAATGAAACGTTTTGGAGTCATTAGTAGCACATGGATCTTGTTTGAGTAACCGGATACCTTCTGACATTCATTAGTGCAATAAACATGTAAGATTTGGAAAACAAGTAAGTGTTGGAATGTCTTGACATCTTGTAGGGTGGAAACAAGTTCATTGGTAATGTAGGACATCATACAAAATCATTATGGATCACATGTTACTGAATAACTTTGGAAACTTTCTTAATAG
>NW_025880120.1:0-735 GCF_002878395.1 Capsicum annuum
TAGGCTGAAGTAGATCGACCATAACCTTTTGCTCCGATAGACAAATTGGATGAAACCAATTTCATTGGAAAAAGGACTCGCAGAACTTTCCGTTGATAAATAGTAGATCACCCAGATCATTATGTACAAGGAATTATGATCGTTTAAAGTTAGATAAAAAATACGCCAAGCCTCTGTAATTTGTCCTGCACGTTTTACTGTTCACTACTATTCACGGTTCGATCGGAATGTTCATAACTCGTCGCTTGGGTGTCCGTTTTGGATGATCCACATATCATTGAAAATATTATTCGATACTCTACGCAATGGTGGGTAATAATATAAGACATTCCGAATGGAAAATTTATAATTCATTCTAGAAGATAGAACCCAACACGTTTACACATAAAATTTCAATGAAAAATTTCCCGGGGTATTACATCGTCCCCCTCTTGGAAACATTCATTCTCGAATGATGCTAGACATGCCAAGATTAGATAGGGAATAGAGCATACAGCTAAAACCATTCATTAGACTTATCAGCACATCGTTTCTTACTCCGAATGCAACATAGAATGCATAAATTCAAGAAACTACAGCTGAACACATAATAAATGACAGTTGAACTGCTATAACTTTTATCAAAAGTGCATGATTTAGGAAAGAACGGTACCTTTAGCTTGATCGGAGTTCGCAGAAAATAGGTGCGGGTACTTGGATCGCATATCCGCCTCAGCTTCCCAAGTTGCACCCTCA
>NW_025880120.1:835-4267 GCF_002878395.1 Capsicum annuum
CATGCACTTTTGATAAAAGTGCATGATTTAGGAAAGAACGGTACCTTTAGCTTGATCGGAGTTCGCAGAAAATAGGTGCGGGTACTTGGATCGCATATCCGCCTCAGCTTCCCAAGTTGCACCCTCAACAGATTGGTTTCGCCACAACACCTTGACCAAGGGAACTTCTTTGTTCCTTATTCTTCGGACACTGAAATCAAGAATCTCAAAAGAAATCTCATCAAAAGAAAGTTTCTGGAATGTCAGCACTCACAAAGGAATCCACTACCACACCATCGCTAATATGCTTTCTACACATGGAGACATGGAATATTGGATGAACAGAGGACAACTCGGAAGGCAACTCGACCTCATAAGCTACCTTTCCAACACGGCTAAGAATTTTGTAAGGACCAACATAACGGGGACTAAGCTTCCCCTTCTTTCCAAATCTCTTCACCCCCCTCATGGGTGAAATTTTTAGATACAGTAGGTCACCAACTTCAAACTCAAGGTCTCTCCTTCTAATATCCGTATATGACTTCTGACGACTCTTCACAGTTTTCAACCTTTCCCTAATCAACTGAACTTTTTCCATAGCCTCAAATACCAAATCAGGACCACAACAGCCGCTTCACCCACCTCGAACTAACCTATGGGTGATCTATTCTTCCTCCCATATAAGGCTTCAAACGGAGCCATGCCAATACTAGAGTGGAAACTATTATTGCTCTTTCAACTTCCTAAGTCTGCAGGGGCCATACGGTAAGGAGGAATAGAAATGGGCTGAGTATCGGGCAGAAGATTAATCTCGAACTCTATCTCTCTATCAGGAGGTCTCCCTGGGAGATCATCCGGAAAAACATCAGAAAACTCATTGACGACGTTAACAGACAGGAGAGTTGGAGTCTCAGACTTAGTGTCTTTGACTCTAACCAAATGGTAAATACACCCCTTGGAAATAAGCTTTCTAGCTTTGAGGTAAGAGATAAAATGACTCTTGGGTGACACAGAATTCCCAGACCACTCAAACACGAATGCACCCAAAAATTAAAACTTGACCACTCGGGTCGGACAATCAATAGAGGCATAAGAAGAATACAGTCAGTCCACACCCAGAATAACATCAAAATCTACCATGTCTAACTCAATCAGATCAGCCAACAAGACTCTTTAAAGAACGGTAACACGACACTTTTTATACACTTTCTAGGCAACAATCGAATCACCCACTTGGGTAGAAACTAGGATAGGCTCAGGAATAATCTCAGGACTCATTTCAAAATTCACAGCAATCAAAGGTGTAACATATAAGAAACTGGATCCAAGATCCAACAAAGCAAACACATCAAATTGAAATATACGAAGCATACAAGTAACAACATCGGGAGAGTTATCTTGTTCCTGGCGAAATGGTAAAGCAAAGAATATATTCTGGCGTTGCCCGTCAGCATTGCTAGAAGAGGTGCCCTGAGCTGGGGATGGAAGAGTCGCTGGAACTGGAGCACTAACAGTCTGAGTCTAGGTCTGAGGGCGATAGTCACGACGCCCTTGTCCATCCTGTGGACAATCTCTAACTCTGTGACCCATGTCACCACACCAGAAATAACCTATCTTCTCACCCCCAAAACTCATCCGAATGAGCCCTACCACACTTAGAACACAGGGGACGATTTAGCTTACTGCCAGCACTTTACTGGGACCTGGATACATATGACCTGGTACTTTTCTCCTGCCTACCTCTAGGCATGGGAGCACTAGCAGATGACGGTGCTGGCATAAATGAAAGATCCTAATACTGAGGGCGACTCTCTCTCTGTGATCTAGTCTGACCCTGTTTGTGCTGCTCGGACCTAGCTCTCTTATTCCCTCTCATTCTATTTCTCTCCTTAATCTTGTCTGCCTTAATATGTTGGGCATGATTCATCAGCCTAGAAAGATTTATCTTACTATTTAGCATAGTAGACCTACACTCCTTAACCACGTAACTAGACACTCCAGTCACAAACTTACTCATACTAGCCCGATTATCAGCCACTAAGTCAGGAGCATACTTGGCCAACTAATTGAACTTTAGAAGGTACTCCCTAACAGTCATAGACCCCTGTCGCAGGTTCATAAACTCTTCAACCTTCGCCTGCCTCGTCTCCAAAGGGAAAAACTTATCCAGGAATACATCCTGGAACTCTTGCCAAGTTGTAGGGACAGCTCCCTCACCTCTACCTTTCCTCCAAGCAATAACCCAGTCATAAGCAAGGTTTTTCAACCTATACACAGCCAACTCCACACTATGTTCCTCAGATACATGCATCACCTAAGTAATCTTCTGCACCTCCTCTAAAAACAACTGTGGATCCTCATCAAACTTGGAACCATAGAATTTCGGCGGATTCATCCGCATGAAGTCATGAATCCTGGCAGCAGTAGAATCACCTCCCTACTGCTGTGGAGCCGGGGTCGGGTTGGCCTGAATATTTGCAGTAACAGCTTGGGCCAGCGCCTAAAAGGCTGTCCAAAATTCAGTATGAGACACGTTTTCATTCAATGGATCAGCAGGTTGAGGTTGTTGACCATTATTATTTCTTCTCGCTCGACATGGAGGCATATTTCTGAAAGAGGAGAGCACAAATCAATAGCAGAGAGACACTTTAAGCACGATAGACTTCTGAAAGAAAGAATCACACTTTTCCCTAAAATGTCTTGTAGCCTCTTGCTCATAGATGTGGCGCGCTACACACCGATGATCAAGACTCTACTTAACACAGCTTGTCAGACTCCCTAGGATACCTTAAAACCTTAGGCTCTGATACCAAGTTTGTAATGCCTCAGAAAATGGGTCCCGGGGCGTCACACGGTGCTTGAGACTACGAGTAGCCCTAAGCTAACCCTTTGATCCATTTTCATTCAGTTCAACACAAATCAATGGGGTTTCAATAAATAACCCTCAAATATCAACAGAGTAATCATCATCCAAGAATAAAATAATTTCAGAAAGATAACAAAATACGACTTATTAGTTAACTCCCAACATCTATACAAGTTTGACAAGCCTCTAAGAAAATCAATAAAACCAGCGAGCCATTGAGACATGCCCCGACTGACTCATACTCAGTTATCAAATGTAAACAATTTCGTGAAACCAACATCAGACATCACGTCCTCGGAACATGAGGACTCACCACAACAGAGAATGTAGAACAGCGTGCCCGAAGAATCACTGTTGAACCTGGAACTGAGCACCTGAACCTATATTCCATGAAAATACAACCCACATCTGAAGATGTGGGTCAGTAACATGGAAAGGAACCGAGTATATGGGGGTGTATGTAGTTGTATAAACATCATCATCATAAATATTTATAAGAAATATACAGCATGTATGAAAGACTCACATAGCCCGAAGAAAATCATCATAATCATGAGAGGATGAAATAAGTACAATAAAATATGTGA
>NW_025880121.1:0-2775 GCF_002878395.1 Capsicum annuum
TTTGACAAAATGCTTATAAAGATTGTTCATTGCATTGGCTACATTAATGGAACTCTTGCAAGTTTTAAAAACTTGGTAAAGAAATTATGCATGGTTTAAATGGCTTGGAATAGTAAATGGCTAATGGTTGTGATTGAGGGCCATATGTAATCCCCCAAGTGGTTTAATATGGTAAATGGAAGGGCACTTGAAATTCCCCTTAAACCTATATATGGTTGGCTATGGATAATACTTGTAAGTAAGGATTAGTATGACAATATCAATATCAATGGCCTTGGTTAATAAATGGAAAATTGTTTGGTTATTTGGAAATTGGTTTTAATTAGGAAATAATGGTGGGATGTGTAGCAAAGCCGTGGAAGGTAGAGGTCCTAGGGGGACCAAAAATGGAAACTCATATTTGTTGATATAAGGTTGGTCTTGGTGACCGTGTGCTTGATGTCACACTATGTTTCGGGGATGTACTAGTCATCCCAAGGTTTTTTTCCCTAGTTGTGTGGATACCCGCACTGGAGCCCTATCAACAGGGGGATCTGAACCCATATATCCCATGGGTAGTTTAGGACGTCAATGCTACACAACCCAGGTAAAGGTTTTAAAGGCATACTAAACCCAGTCCCTTTTCCCGACATAGTTGAATATATGTATATGTATATGTATATGTATATGTATATGTATATGTATATGTATATGTATATGTATACGTGTATGTGTATGTATATATGTGTATGTGTATGTATATGTATATGTACATGTACATATTTATGTAGATGTCTATGTATATGTATATGTACATGTATATGTAGATGTCTACGTATATGTATATGTACATGTGTATGTACATGTATATGTATATGTATATGTATATGTATATGTATATGTATATGTATATGTATATGTGTATGTATATATATGTATATTTATATATATACATATATATATATATATATGTATGGTTGTGTGCATATGGATGGTTTTACTTGGTTTTATAAATAGCATTATTTTATCCTTACCCTAAGATCATGCTAGCGGTCACTCGCTAACCCCTTCTACTGGGGGTTGTATACTCACGCTACGCAAGAATCGACCATTCTACTCCTCTTACATGGTGATTGACTTGGGGATCAGCATTTGGAATGAAGTGGTGAGCTTCCATCCATTTGGAAGGCTCTATTTCATGTTATGGATATTATTAGACACTTTGATTTTGTTTTGGATATTAGTTTTGGCTATGATTGGGGGCATATCCCAACCAAATTTTATTACTCTTTTGGTTAGAATCTTTGTTGTACTTCTATAGGTTGGAATGGATGGGACCGATATTGGTGTCGGCCTTGGCATTGGACTAAGAAGAAGGGCTGGCATCATTGGATGATATTGTTGGTTGTTCCATCGTATTTTATTTTGGGATTAATTATATTATATTTTGGAACATCTTTGGTTATGGCCTGGTTTATGACCTTGATTTTAGTATTGGTTTGGTATGGTTGGATTATTGGTATGGGATGGTTGGACTCCTTTGGGTCGGTCACGGTTGTGATCTTATCCCAGAGTCTTTATGTAAGCTGTTACACTATCTTGTTACATGCTCAAAATTTAGCTAACTCAGGGCAGGCGGCTGGAGGTTGGGTTAGGTAACGGGGGTGGTCTTCGGTCCTGGTAGGACTTGGGACGCTGTAACGCCCCAATTTTCTAAATCGGATCACTACACGGTGCCTATGATCCCGAGGGACCACAAGCCAATCCATGACTGATATTTGTACCTGTATGCTGCAATATATGATGTAATAATGAGGAAAACATGAACAGTAGGCCATAAGGTTCAACTGGATAAAATATCTGACAAATCATAACATCTGTATGGGGTAACGAATACCCAAAACAACTGAAATCTGAATCAAATCTGAACTAAATCAAAAGCCTCTAAATACTGTCTGAATAAGGAGTTGAAGGAACATGTCTCTAACTAACTCCGTACAGTAAAACTGAACTGAAATAATAAATAAAATAAAATAATATCATCCTCGAATGGATGAGGACTCACTGCAACTCTGTGATTGGAATGCTACTGCTACTACTGATTTGGAGCTCGTGCTTGTGAACCTATGGTGTAACGTGAAAGAAAGCACCATAGCGCAAATGCGTCAGTACAATTGGGAGTACTGAGTTACGAGTGAGGTAGGCTAAATGCAAAAGGGTTTGCATGCATGAACGATACTATCTAACTGATTGATATGAATGTAAGAGTGCAAATATGCATTCATAGTAACTGGAATCGTGAATACATGATAATTAGATCGGTACGCTAATACATGGTTTACTGATATCTAACATGAATAACACTGGAATCATGATAACATGGGAGGCTGTGTCTGACAGTCCTGAATCTAATAGAACTACCTGAGTTTCGTACTGTAACTGAATTGACTGTATCTGACAGTCTAAAATCTGAAGACTATATGAGTTCTTTTACTGAGACTGAGACTGAAACTGTGGGAGGTAGTTGTTTGACCGACATTCCCCAATAACGCATATAGCTAAGTTAGGGTCCAATCTTTTCCCCGACTAGAAAGGTGTCAATACCGTACCACTAGTAAGGATAGCTGTGAGCGACCCTTAGCTGGCAGATACCCAAAATGAGAACGGTGAGAACCCTAAACTAACAAATTAAGCCACCTCATTAACCCTAATCTGACAGGTTAAGATGTCTGAACCTACGTTGGCTACATAGTTCTGGAACACAAGGATGATTATTAAGAATCATACCCTAAACTA
>NW_025880122.1:0-1402 GCF_002878395.1 Capsicum annuum
ATCCTCTCTCTTGAGAGTAGACCACCTTAGTATAGTCTTAGTTAGGATTTGGAAAAGTCATACTTACTATAGGGCTTGGAAAAACCAATATTGTTCTTTGCTTGGAAACGGTGGATCTTGAGGTGAGTCAATTACCTTGGCGGTCACTGTAAGAGTGTGGTTTTGATTGTTACATTTATTAGGGGTTAATGTTGAAATATACTTGGTTCTTAATCTTGTAATAATCTTGGTTCACTATCTATCCTTTCATTATTTTGCAAATCCATGTGTTTTTGTGTTTTTCATCTTGTTTCCCTTTGTGTTGCTTGTTCTTCTCACGTTTTGTGGACTATTTTGGCATCTTGGTGGACTGATTTGTATCATTTGGTATCAAAGCATGGCTTGATATTTTTCCCACAAGTTCAATCTTGGGCTCGTAAACTTGAAAATAAAAAAAAAGTGTTAGAAAACTAGAAAATCAAAAAGAGGCAAATCTGTCCATTTTTTTGTGTTCTTGGCTGAAATTGTGTTGTTGTTGTTGTTGTTGTTGTTATTTTGGACGATATTTGTGTCTAAATCTAGGTGTGTTTTGATTGTCTTAGTTGTTTCTAAGTGTTAGTTTTGTCTTCACTAACACCTTTGAGTCTAGATCTAAGTTGAGCTTGAACATTATTGTTGGTATTGTTGTTACGGTTTCAAGAACTTGAACATTGTTGCTGTGTTGTGTGGACCAAAACTTGAAGGTGGTTTGAGCTCATGTTGTTGGTATTTTTTTCATGGTTTTTAAGCTTGAAAAAGATGTTGTTGATTGTTGGAGGTTCAATGTGAGGCTAGGTTTTTAAACTTCTATTGAAAGTTCTTGTTGTTCTAGACTATCTTCATGTCTAGTAGCAAAAAAGCTCTTCAATAGTGTTGTTTGATCCAAAAGCCAAGTGGAAAGAAGTGAGGTCTTTGTTAGTCTTTAAAACAAATCCCAAAAACCTACCAAAAGGGAAGGGGGACAAAAAGATCTACAAAAACTTGGTACTAAAAAAGGAAAAAAACACTTTTCTAGGTGTCCAAAAGAGGAAAGGGCCACCAACCCTTCAAAAAAGTGTCTTGCCCAAAAGGTGTAAGACAAGTCAAACCTTTTTGAATGTGAAAAAGGGATCCAATCTTGATATTTTTCTTCCCCAAGGCTGAAATACACTTCTTCAAGAATTGAAAATTGAACCAAAATTTCAAAGTTGAAAAAATAAGAACCTTTCAAAAACCGCAACCAATCCTAGACCGCCACATCACCAATTTTTGTACAATACCAAAACTTAGGGCTCAAAATCTTGGATTCTTAGTTTCTTATTGTTGATTCTTAGTTTCATTTTTTTATTCTTATACTAATTTACAACTTAGTAGGTATTTACTAGTTGCCAATTAGTATAAGAAT
>NW_025880122.1:1502-3371 GCF_002878395.1 Capsicum annuum
TCCAATCTTGATATTTTTCTTCCCCAAGGCTGAAATACACTTCTTCAAGAATTGAAAATTGAACCAAAATTTCAAAGTTGAAAAAATAAGAACCTTTCAAAAACCGCAACCAATCCTAGACCGCCACATCACCAATTTTTGTACAATACCAAAACTTAGGGCTCAAAATCTTGGATTCTTAGTTTCTTATTGTTGATTCTTAGTTTCATTTTTTTTATTCTTATACTAATTGGCAACTAGTAAATACCTACTAAGTTGTAAATTAGTTTTTGAATACGTTTCTTTTGTGTCTTTGTTATTTGTGTGCTTTTCTCATTTGTATCTCATAGTAACTTCTTTATTTCAAGTTCATAAGTGAATTTTATTTTGTCTTGAGTCAATCAAAACAAGAATCTATTCCGGCCGCTAAGTAGGATTGACATCTTATTGACTACCGAAGTATAAGCAACTTTCAATATTTGCCGCTCCAATTGTGAGAATCACAAAGGTAAGTGTATCGAGTGTTGTTAAGGAGCTTTTTTGTTTTCTTTTGTTTGTTGTTGTCTTTTTTTTATTTTGTTAGGTACCATGGCAGCACATAATTTTAAGGCCACGTGTGATCGTATCCATGACGATATTGAAGATATGCAATAACACATTGAAATTATATGTTAATTGTTACCAAACTCTTCCCTCAAAATCCAATTGTCCAAACAACTTGTGATAAGAGTTTTCTGAAGGAAGTTGCTGCCCAATCTTGTGATGGACTTTCACACCGAGGTAAAGACGAACATACTCATGAACGTCAAGGTAAAATAGCTAACCCTTACACTTTTGTGCATGTGAATGATAATTGTATGGCTAGTATCCTATTGAGTATGAGTTATAACTTGCCTATATGTGAGTCTATTATTTTTTTCCACTTGATGATGATGTACTTCTTGTGAGTGTGGATACACTAGTTGATCCTGTTGATGACCGAATCGACTCTTCTTGTAAGATCGATTTATGTTCACCTAGTGTTGAAACCATTGTGTTGAATGAAAGTACATCGTCTAGTGAAATTTATGTTGATCAACTTTTATGTTAAAATTGCCCACCACTTGAGGATGTGTGTGATGTGATTAATGAATCTCAAGTGTGTGATGATGTTGAAAATATTGATCAAAGGAATAGGAGTGAACCCGAGAGCTATTCTTGGGATAATCTTGCACTTGAAATCTCTTTGAAACTTGATATTGATCTTTTAGAGAGTGATGAACGTGTTTATTCTGAATCTGTCCGTGAAATAGATCATACTCTCTTAAGGTATAATGTCTTGTTTGAAGATGATATAATCACTCCTAATGAACCTAGTGGTGGAAATGATGGTATAGCTTGCCTTAGAAGCTATAGCCGATATGCTAACCCACTATGGTGTGACAACATTCCTCTTAAAGATGGAAATCTCTTCTTGGAATATGAGAGTACTCTTAAGGGTAAGGGATGTGTGGTTTTGGAAACTACTTCTCCTTCTACTTTGTGTGACTTTATTGTTGAGAGTACTCATGGTGATAATTGTGAAACTAGTAATGAGTACACACATGAGGGCACCTTAGTAGAAGTCGACTTGAGTGATACCTTACTCCACTTTTAATTTGCTCTGGATAATATATATGCTATTGTAGAGAGTATGCTGTTTATTTTAGGTGGAGACCACGGGAAAGGGGAGTGTTATCTAGACCCGTATCTATGGCCACTCTTCCCGTTTGACCCCGGTGCCAAATATAGAATTGGTGATGATGGTGCACCCAACTTGTTTCTTGGTTTACATGACAAGCAAAGTATCATTTTTGGTGAATTTTATAGCCAAATCCTTTGTGCATTTTTCATTAATTATGTAATATTTAG
>NW_025880123.1:0-5309 GCF_002878395.1 Capsicum annuum
TCACAAAGTGGGTAGAAGCAGTAACTTTCAAGTCAATAACAAAGAAGCCTGTGGTAGATTTTGTTCATGCCATTATCATTTGTAGATTTGGAATTCCTAGGATGATCATTACAGATAATGCTGTCAATCTCAATAGTCATTTGATGCAAGAAGTATGTCAACAGTTTAAGATTGCACATCAAAATTCGACTCCATATCGCCCAAAGGCCAATGGTGCTGTAGAAGCCGCCAATAAGAATATAAAGAAGATACTGCAAAAAATGGTACAAGGGTCTAGATAGTGGCATGAAAAGTTACCGTTTGCATTGCTAGGTTATCGCACCACTGTTCGCACTTCAACAGGGGCAACTCCATATTTATTAGTGTATGGGACAGAAGCAGTCATCCCTGCAGAAGTTGAAATTCCCTCACTTCGAGTCATTGTAAAAGAAGAGCTTGATGATGACGAATGGGTAAAAACCCAACTGGAACATTTGAGTTTGATTGAGGAAAAAGGGTTAACGTCTGTGTGTCATAGCCAGTTGTATCAGAGGAGGATGGCTCGAGCGTATAACGAAAAGGTCCATCCCAGGAATTTTGAAGTTGGTCAGTTCGTATTGAGACACATCCTTCCTCACCAGGTTGAAGCAAAAGGCAAGTTCTCCCCTAACTGGCAAGGTCCTTTCGTTGTGAAGAAAGTGTTGCCCAATGGAGCCTTATATTTGATAGATATTGAAGGCAAAATGGCAGAAATGGCTATCAATGCTGATGCGGTCAAAAGATACTATGTATGATATTTGATCCTTCGTTGATTTTATTGCATGTTTAGTACTTGCATTTTTGAATATTGATATGATGAAGGCATTTTATTTTTCTATCCAAACATGGTGTCATCCTTTGTTTACCCGTTTGAGCTTCGTTTTATTTTTCTTTCATATCCCTCTTTTGGAATCAAAACAGAGTCAAAGATAAATGTCAAGAAAATAAGAATAAAAGAAAGAGTTAGAAAATAAAAAAAAATCAAAATCAAATCAAAACAAAGAACAAGCTGATGGAACTACGTCCGACCTGATTCTCCTCTCTCGGGAGTGAGATACGTAGGCTGTCCTATTTTGGGCTCGGTCCAACCAAATAAAGATTTAAGATTCACCCAGTCAACAAAACTGGGGCATGATTTAATGCATTATTTGAGTCGATTCCAAAAGTTGTAAGTCCCACCCCCACTTCAAGTATCGGTTGAGCCCCTTACCATCTTTTCTAACCTTAACCAAAAGCCAAGTTACAACCAAAGAAAGACCTTCAGATCAATTTTTGATAATGTTAAGGCTAAGCATGCAATGGATATGATGATACATTGTGAAGTACCGCTTGTCTCCCTCAGCATGAGAAATCAGGAAAGAAATTAAAAAATGAGAGAGTCTTATTGGTGAAAACCCCCATGGGCATCATAAGGCGATGGTGAGTTGAGAGAAAATGAAAAGGAGAGAGTCTTATTGGTGAAAACCATTGCGGGCACCATAAGGCGATGGTGAGTTGAGAAAAAATGAAAATGAGAGTCTTATTGGTGAAAACCTTTGCAGGCACCATAAGGCAATGGTGAGTTGAGAGAAAATGAAAATGAAAGAGTCTTATTGGTGAAAACCCTCACGGGCACCGTAAGGCGACGGAGAGTTTAAGAGAAAAGTGAAAAGTGAGAAGAAAGAGATTTATTGGCGAAAGTCTTTTAAGATATCGTCAATCGAATATGATGTATGAGTCCAATGGATTTGAAGAAGTGGCTCAGCGGCAAAAGGTACGAAATCAACAACAAATGGAGAGTTTGGATTGAAAGATTAGGCAGCTCAATCCAAAATGCATGTCATAATCATTGGAGTTGGTTGTCGTATTCAGATAAATTTTCTTTTGAATATGGGACATTGCCCTTTTCTTTCATTTACATATTCATGCTTTTTGTCTTTTTATGTCATTTATCAAAATAAAAGTCGCCATCATTTCTTTATATTTTAAGTCAAGTTGTGTCAAAACAAGCGAGAAAGAATTTCAAAATTTACTACCAGTCTTTCCAATTATATGAGAAAAAGCCAAGGAACAGCACAGGAAAGAAATATGAGTGTAATTCAACACGAAGCAAAGGAAGTCTATCAACCGACAGACTATTGGATCCGTGGAAGCATTTCAGATTTGGGAAAAGAGTGCACCTTAGGGGCATGGTAAAAATGGAAACCCATTGTTTGAGTCATAACTCATTTACCTCAATCTGGATCCGGGTCAATGATGCGGCAAGACAGGGCAAGTGTTAGCAATTTGGAACAAAGATGAAAGGAACGAATACTGGGGCAGATACCTGAGAAGCCAAGAGCTGAAAGCCACCACTAAGTTTTTAACTGACAAATTTTCTTTGTTGAAACAGGGGCAAATTCGTTTCACTTGATTCAGCTGCCATTGGAAATACACATCCGTGGGATTTTACTTTCTGCTCAGGACCCTCTTGAAAAAAATGGGATTTTACCTTCTGTTCAGGACCCTCCTGAAAAATGGGATTTTACTTTCTGTTCAAGACCCTCCTGAAAAATGAGAATTTACTTTTAGTTCAGGACCCTCCTGAAAAATGAGAATTTACTTTCTGTTCAGGACCCTCCTGAAAAATGGGATTTTACTTTCTGCTCAGGACCCTCCTGAAAAATGGGATTTAGCTTTCTGTTCAGGACCCTCCTGAAAAATGGGATTTTACTTTATGTTCAGGACCCTCTTGAAAAATGGGATTTTACTTTTGTTCAGGACCCTGCTGAAAAAATGGGATTTTTACTTTTAGTTCAGTGATTTTACTTTATGTTTAGGACCCTCCTGAGAAATAAGATTTTACTCCATGTTCAGGACCCTCCTGAAAAATGGAATTTTACTTTCTGTTCTGGACCCTCCTGAAAAATGAGATTTTGCTTTCTGTTCAGGACTCTCCTAAAAAATGAGATTTTACCTTCTGTTCAGGACCCTCCTGAAAAATGGGATTTTACTTTCTGTTCAAAGATTTTACTTTCTGTTTAGGACCCTCCTGGAAATGAGATTTTACTTTCAATTCAGGACCCTCCTGAAAAATGGGAATTTACTTTCAGTTCAAGGATTTTACTATCTGTTCAGGACCCTCCTGAAAAATGAGATTTTACTTTCTGTTCAGGACCCTCCTGAAAAATGGGATTTTACTTTCTGTTCAGGACCCTCCTGTAAAATAGGATTTTACTTTCTGTTCAAAGATTTTACTTTATGTTCAGGACCATCCTGGAAAATGAGATTTTATCTTCTGTTCAGGACCCTCCTAAAAAATGAGATTTTACTTTATGTTCAGGACCCTCCTGAAAAATGGGATTTTACCTTATGTTCAGGGCTCTCCTGGAAAATGGGACAACGCTTTCGAAAATGAAATACTACTTTACTATAATTTTGTTTGGGATAATTTTTGTTCTAGTTTTAATTTTACGTTTCAGGAGCCCACCTGAAGAACAAGGTGATGAAATAACAAGTCAGGAGCCCGCCTAAAGAACAGGGTGATGAAATAGCAAGTCCGGAGCCCGCCGAAAGAACAGGGTGATGAAATAGCAAGTCAGGAATCCGCCTGAAGAACAGGGTGATGAAATAGCAAGTCCGGAGCCCGCCGGGAGAATAGAGTGAAGAAAATGAAAGTCAAGCAACAAAGTGATAGAAATAGCAAGTCAGGAGCCCGCTTGGAAAATAGGATGGAGAAATGAAAAGTCAAATAACAAAACGAAGCAATTGAAAGCCAAGCAACAGGTTGAAAGAAATTGCAAATCAGGAGCCCGCCTGAAGAATAAGGTGATGAAAGTCGACTCAAGAACTAACAGAAGTTGTATAGATAGGATTTTTGTAATTTTATTTATGTTTTAACTTGTAATTTGCATTTTTAATAAAATAACAGAGCCGCGGACCGGAACCTCGACGGAACCTCACTCGATTCTCCAACTCGTTATAGTCAATCTCCATCCAATCCTTGGAAATACTTATCACTCGATCCCTTCATAACTTGGATGGGTAAGCTGTCCTAATTCAAAACCCGATAGTCCTCCTTTTTTCTGTTTCTTCCTTTGAATAATGGTCGGAACAAAATTCTGTCTCGTGGTCTACTTCTTTATCTGAAAACACTGCGTATTTACATTCAAAGGGGGCATGATGTAGACACGTAATTTTGTCCCCCTTAGAAGTTCGATTTTATTCATTTTCTACCTTAGCATATCATGTACCCTCCCCCACGTGATTACATCCCCCCCAAAAAAATATACAAAAAATAACTCTCAACAAAATCCCTAACAAACTTTTATTCTTTTAACACCCTAACAACTCTCTCCAATAAAAAAGTGACAAATCACCACCTTACTACCCCATCCCCTACCCCTTACCCCTACCCCACATCACCCCCCCTCTTTTTTTTCTTGTCCAAGAAGAAAGGACTCAAAAAGAAAAATACAATATATATATACCCATAAACACACAAAATAAGAGAAGGAACAGTAACTAAAAGAAAAAAGGAGGACCAAATTTTCTATTTCTCTCTCTAGATTCTCACTCTCTCTCTCTCTGCAAACTCGCCGGCGACCGACCGGAGCTCCGACTACCACCACAACACCACCACCCCCACAACCGCGCTACCCATCCTCCTCTTCCAACCCGAGATCCAACCACAACGACGACAACGTTGACACCGACGCCGCCATCTCTCTCGGTATCCGATCTCTCTCCTCTTTCTCCGGCAAAGCTGCCGCCCGTCAACCTTTCCTTTGCTCTTCCACCGCCTCGCCGGAGAAATACCGCCGGATAAATGAGCCAGCGACCACAACAGCGACAACTAGCCACCTCCGAGCCCTTCCTCTGAACAAAACTGCGTCGCCAGCCGCTACCACACCGCCGTCCGACCAACGACGGCGGTGATAACGCTACTACAACCGCAGCTTCCTTCATTTGCCGCCTCTCCATCCGACCAACGACGGCAGCAGGCATCGGTCAGCGACGCCGGTGACTGGAAACGACACCCAGTCCGTTTTCCATCGATTTTGATGAAATTTTGCGTATGGGTCTTCTCGATTTTTCATAATTTCAATCTCGGTTCGTTTGATATTTCTTATTTATTAAGGTTTTAAATCCATCCGAGTTGGTTTGGTTCGTGCAAGGTTAGTTGGAAATCGTTGGTTTTGGGTTTCGAATCTGGGATCTTGGGTTGTCTTTGAAGTTTATTCGGATTTGTGGGTTATTCATCCTGAGGTTTTGTCGTGATTTTTCGATCTGTCTGGTTGAATTCAATATCGAGTTTTGAGTTGTTGGTTGTG
>NW_025880124.1:0-3303 GCF_002878395.1 Capsicum annuum
CTTTGATCTTATATTTATCAGTCATGGACAATTCTTTCGGTTGTGTCCTGGGTCAACATGATGTCACAGGCAAAAAAGAACAGGTTATTTATTATCTTAGCAAGAAGTTCACCACTTATGAGGCCAGGTATACTCTTCTTGAAGGGACGTGTTGTGCCTTAACTTGGGTAGCATAGAAGTTGAAGCATTATCTCTCATCCTATACTACTTATCTCATCTCCCGCATAGATTCTTTGAAGTATATCTTTCAGAAGCCTATGCCAACCGGTCGATTGGCAAAGTGGCAAATATTGCTTACCGAGTTCGACATTGTATATATGACTCGGACCGCCATGAAAGCCCAAGCCTTGGCAGATCATCTTGCTGAGAATCCCATCGATGAAGAGTACGAGCCATTAAAGACATATTTTCCTGATGAAGAAGTATCGTGTATCGATGAAGTCGTTATAGATGCTAATCCAGGTTGGAGATTATTCTTTGATGGAGCTGTCAATATGAAAGGAGTCAGAATAGGTGCAGTTCTTATCTCTAAATCGGGACAATATTTCTCGGTAACAGCACAACTTCGATTCTACTGTACTAACAATATGACAGAGTATGAAGCCTGCATTCTTGGTTTGAGGTTAGCGGTTGATATGGGAGTCCAGGAATTATTGGTGTTGGGAGATTCGGATTTACTCGTCCATCAAATTCAAGGCGATTAGGAGACGCGAGATTTGAAGATCATCCCGTATTGACAATGCTTGCAGTAGCTATGTCAACGATTTGTGTTGGTAAAATTTAGGCATAGTCCAAGGATTCATAATGAAATTGCTGATGCTTTAGCCACTCTATCTTCAATTCTCTAACATCCTGATAAAGCTTACATCGATCCAGTACATATACAAAGTCGTGATCAGCATGCTTACTGTAATACGGTTGAAGAAAAGCTCGATGGAGAACCTTGGTTCTTGGATATCAAGCGGTATATTCAGTCAGGAGAATACCCAGCATATGCCACCAATGATCAAAAGAGGACTATTAGGCGTTTGGCTAATAGATTTTTCTTAAGTGGGGGAATCTTGTATAAGAGAACGCCAGATCTGGGACTTTTGAGGTGTATAGATACGAGAGAAGCCTCGGCAATCATGGTTGAAATGCACTCTGGAGTATGCGGTCGCATATGAACGGTCATGTCTTATCAAAGAAGATTCTTTGAGCAGGTTATTACTAGCTTACAATGGAAAGGGATTCTATTTAATTTGTTCGAAAGTGTCATCAATGTCAGGTACATGGTGATCTGATACGTTCTCCTCCTGTTGAGTTTCATGCAATGGCCTCTTATGGTCGTTCGTGTCTTGGGGAATGGATGTGATTGGACCGATTGAGCCGAAGGCATCAAATGGGCATAGATTCATTTTTGTAGCCATTGACTACTTCAAAAGTGGGTAGAAGCAGTAACTTTCAAGTCAGTGACAAAGAAGTCTGTGATAGATTTTGTTCATGCCAATATCATTTATAGATTTGGAATTCCTAAGATGATCATTACAGACAAAGCTGCCAATCTCAATAGTCATTTGATGCAAGAAGTATGTCAACAGTTTAAGATCGCACATTAAAATTCTACTCCTATCACCCAAAGGCCAATGGTGCTGTAGAAGCCGCCAATAAGAATATAAAAAAGATACTGCAAAAAATGGTACAAGGGTCTAAACAGTGGCATGAAAAGTTGTCGTTTGCATTGCTAGGTTATCGCACCACTGTTCGCACTTCAACAGGGGCAACTCCATATTTATTAGTGTATGGGACAGAAGTAGTCATCCCTGTAGAAGTTGAAATTCCCTCTCTTCGAGTCATTGTAGAAGCAGAGATTGAGGATGACGAATGGGTAAAAACCCGACTAGAACATTTTAGTTTGATTGAGGAAAAAAGGCTAACGTCTATGTGTCATGGCCAGTTGTATCAGAGGAGGATGGCTCGAGCGTATAACAAAAAGGTCCTTCCCAGGAATTTTGAAGTTGGTCAGTTGGTATTGAGACGTATCCTTCCTCACCAGGTTGAAGCAAAAGGCAAGTTCTCCCTTTACTAGCAAGGTTCCTTTGTTGTGAAGAAAGTGTTGCCCAATGGAGCCTTATATTTGACAGATATTGAAGGCAAAATGGCAGAAATGGCTATCAATGCTGATGCAGTCAAAAGATATTATGTATGAGATTTGATCCTTTGTTGATTTTATTGCATGTTTAGTACTTGCATTTTTGAAGATTGACATGATGAAGGCATTTTGTTCTTCTATCCAAACATTGTGTCATCCTTTGTTTACCTATTTGAGCTTCGTTTTATTTTCCTTTCATATCCCTCTTTTGGAATCAAAATAGAGTCAAAGATAAATGTCAAGAAAATAAGAATAAAAGAAAGAGTTCAAAAATAAAAGAAAAATCAAATCCAAACAAAGAACAAGTTGATGGAACTACGTCCGACCTGATTCTCCTCTCTCGGGAGTGAGATACGTAGGCTGCCCTATTTCGGGCTCATTCCAACCAAATAAAAAGTTAAGATTCACCCAGTCAACAAAACTAGGGCATGAGTTAATGTGTTGTTTGAGTCGATTCCAAAGGTTGTAAGTCCCACCCCCACTTCAAGTATCATTTGAGCCCCTTACCATCTTTTCTAACCTTAACCACAAGCCAAGTTACAACCAAAGAAAGTCATTCAGATCAATTTTTTATAATGTTAAGGCTAAGCATGCAATGTATATGATGATACATTGTGAAGTACCACTTGTCTCCCTCAGCATAAGAAATCAGGAAAGAAATACAAAAATGAGAGAGTCTTATTGGTGAAAACCCTCGTGGGCATCATAAGGCGATGGTGAGTTGAGAGAAAATGAAAATGAGAGAGTATTATTGGTGAAAACCTTTGCAGGCACCATAAGGTGATGGTGAGTGGAGAGAAATAAAAATGAGAGAGTCTTATTGGTGAAAACCCTCACGGGCACCGTAAGGCGATGGAGAGTTCAAGAGAAAACTGAAAAGTGAGAAGAAAGAGATTTGTTGGCGAAAGTCTTTTAAGATGTCGTCATTCGAATGTGATGTATGATTCCAATGGATTTGAAGAAGCGGCTCAGCAGCAAAGGCATGAACTCAACAACAAATGGGGATCTTGGATAGGAAGACCAGACAGCTCAATAGAAAATGCATGTCATACTCATTGGAGTTGGTTGTCGTATTCAGATAAGTTTTCTTTTGAGTATGGGACATTGCTCTTTTCTTTCATTTACATATTCATGCTTTTTGTCTTTTTATGTCGTTTATCAAAATAAAGTCA
>NW_025880124.1:3403-4764 GCF_002878395.1 Capsicum annuum
GTCGAATGTGATGTATGATTCCAATGGATTTGAAGAAGCGGCTCAGCAGCAAAGGCATGAACTCAAAAACAAATGGGGATCTTGGATAGGAAGATCAGACAGCTCAATAGAAAATGCATGTCATACTCATTGGAGTTGGTTGTCGTATTCAGATAAGTTTTCTTTTGAGTATGGGACATTGCTCTTTTCTTTCATTTAGATATTCATGCTTTTTGTCTTTTTATGTCGTTTATCAAAACAAAGTAACAATCATTTCTTACATTTTAAGTCAAGTCTGTGTCAAAACAAGCGAGAAAGGATTTCAAAATTTACTACCAGTCTTTCCAATTATGTGAGAAAAAGCCAAGGAATAGCACAGAAAGAAATATGGTCGTAATTCAACACGAAGCAAAGGAAGTATATCAACCGATAGGCTATTGGATTCGTAGAAACATTCAAATTTGGGAAAAGAGTGCACCTCAGGGGCATGGTAAAATGGAAACCCGTTGTTTGAGTCAAAACTCATTTCCCTCAATATGGATCCAGGTCAATGATGCGGCAAGACAGGACAAGTCTTAGCGATTTGGAACAAAGATGAAAGGAACGAGTGGTGGGCAGATATCTTAGAAGCCAAGATCTGCAAGCCACCACTAAGTTTTTAACTGAAAAATTTTCTTTGTTGATATAGGGGCAAATTCGCTTCACTTAATTCAGCTATCATTTGAAATGCACATCCATGGAGATTTTACTTTATGTTCAGGACCCTCCGAAAAATGGGATTTTTACTTTCTGTTCAGAACCCTCCTGAAAAATGGGATTTCACTTTCTATTCAGGACCCTCCTGGAAAATGGGATTTTACCTTCTGTTTAGGACCCTCCTGAAAAATGGGATTTTACCTTATGTTCAGGACACTCCTGAAACATGGGATTTTACCTTATGTTCAGGACCCTCCTGAAAAATGGGATTTTACCTTATGTTCAGGACCCCCCTGAAAAATAAGATTTTACTCTCTGTTCAGAACTCTCCAAAAAAGTGGGATTTTACCTTATGTTCAGGACCCTCCTGAAAAATGGGATTTTTACTTTCTGTTCAGGACCCTCCTGAAAAATGGAAATTTTACTTTCTCTTCAGGACCCTTCTAAAAAATGAGATTTTACTTTATGTTCAAGACCCTCCTGAAAAATGGGATTTTACTTTAAGTTCAGGACCCTTCTAAAAATTGAAATTTACTTTCAATTCAGGACCCTCCTGAAAATTGAGATTTTACCTTATGTTCAGGACCCCCCTGAAAAATGAGATTTTACTTTCTGTTCAGAACCCTCTTAAAAAATAGAATTTTACCTTATGTTCAGGACCTTCCTGAAAAATGGGATTTTACCTT
>NW_025880125.1:0-2098 GCF_002878395.1 Capsicum annuum
TTCTGCTCGTTTATCCACCCAAAGGGCCACAAAAAATTAAATGGACCGCACTGGAATTATCCCTAACCTCCCCTGGCATGCCCCGATCAATTTTTGGCTCATAGTAATCCCGAACGCCGAGCCCACCCTCTAAACCTTGGGCAATAACACACTGATTTTCCCAAAAATGCGCCTTTTCTGCCGTTTCGTCCGTTTGTCCACCCAAATGGCCAAAAAAATTAAACGAATCATACTAGGACGATCCCCAACCTCCTAGCATGCCCCGATGAAATTTCAGCCCACAACACGCCTGGACCTCGATCCCACCCCTAAAACTGTGAGCTATAGCACATCGATTTGTCCAAAAAATGCCTCATTCGCACCATTTCGCCCATTTGCCCACCCAAATGGGCACGAAAAATTAAACGGACCACACTAGGACAATCCCCAACCTCCCTAGCATGCCTCGATCAATTTTCACGCCATAGCACGGGCAGACCCCGAGCCCACCCCCAAAACCGTGGGCTAAAATACACCATTTGGCTCGAAAATACTCTGTTCGCATCGTTTCGCCCTTTTGTCCACCTAAATGGTCACAAAAAATAAATGAACCATACTTGGATGATCCCCAACATCTCTGACATGCCCTGAAAATTTTTGGTCCACAGCACGCCTGGACCCCGAGCCCACCTCCAAAACTGGGGGCTATAGCAAACGATTTGGTCTGAAATACCCCTTTTGCACCGTTTTGTTCGTTTGTCCACTTAAATGGCCCCCAAAAATTGTACGGACAACACTGGGACAATTCCCGATCTCCCTGGTATGCCCCGATCAACTTTTGGCCTACAACAATCCCGAATCCCAGGCCCACCCCTCAAATCGTAGGCTATAGCACACCGATTTGGCCTGAAAATGCCCCGTTCGCGCTGTTTTGCCCGTTTGTCCACCCAAATAGCTACGAAATACTAAACGGACCACACCGGGATGATCCTTGACCCCCTTACCACTCCTCGGTTAATTTTTGTCCCACAGCACGCCGGACCCTGGGCTCACCCCTAAAACCGTGTGCTATAGCACACCGATTTGGCCCAAAAATGCCTCGTTCACATCAAATCAACCGTTTGTCCACTCAAATGGCCACAAAAAATTAAACGGACTACACTGGGATGATCCCCAACCTCCTTATCATGCCCCGATCAATTTTTGGCCCACATCACGCTCGAATCCCGACCTACCCCCAAAATTGTGGGCTGTAGCACACCGATTTGGCCCAAAAATGCCTCTTTCGTACTGTTTTGCCCATTTGTTCACCAAAATAGCCACAAAAAATTAGACGGGCCACACTGGGACGATCCCCAACCTCCCTGGCATGCCCTAACTAATTTTTGGCCTACAACACGTCGGGAACCTGGGACCACCCCTGAAACCGTGGGCACACTGATTTGTCCCAAAAATGCCTTGTTCGCTCCGTTTTTCCTGATTGTCTACCCAAATGGCCACGAAAAATTAAACGAACCTCACTTGGACGATCCAAACCTCCCTGGCACTCCCCAACCATATTTTTGCCCACAACAGGCCCGGACACAGGTCCACCCCCAAAACTGTGGCTATAACACACCGATTTTGCCCTAAAATGCCCCACTCGCATCGTTTCGCCTGTTTGTCCTCCCAAATGGCAACGAAAAATTAAACGAACCTCACTGGACAATTTCTAACCTCCCTAGCATGCCCCGACCGATTTATGGCACACAGCACACCTGGACCTTGGGTCCACCCCAAAACTGTGGGCTATAGAACACTGATTTAGCCCGAAAATACCCCGTTCGGGCTATTTTACTTGTTCATCCACCCAAATGGCCACAAAAAATTAAACGGACCATACTAGAATGATCCAAAACCTCCCCTGGCACGCCCCAGTCGATTTTTGGCCTACATCTAGCCTGCACCCCGAGCCCACCATCGAAACCTTGGGCTATAGCACACTGATATACCTCAAAAATTCCCCGTTTCCGCTGTTTCATCCGTTTGTCCACCCAAATGGCTAAAAAATTAAACGAACCATACTGGGATGATCCCCAACCTCCCTAGCATGCCCCAATCAAATTTCGGCCCACAGCAC
>NW_025880126.1:0-1828 GCF_002878395.1 Capsicum annuum
TCGTGCGGAATATCTTAGATTATGACCCACCATTGCGTAGAGTATCGAATAAGATTTCCAACGATATGTGTATAATCCAAAACGAACACCCGAGCGACAAGTTATGAACATTCTGATCGAAACATGAATAGTAGTGAACAGTAAAACGTGCAGGAAAAACTACTAAGACCTAGCGTATTTTTGCTCCAATTTTAAACGATCATAACTCCTTGTACATAATGATCTAGGTGATCTACTATATATCAATGGAAAGCTCTGCGAGTCCTCTTTCCAATGAAATTAGTTTCATCCAATTTGTCTATCGAAGCAAAAAGTTATGTTCGATCTACTTCATCCTATCAAAAGTAAATTTTTAGGTCAACTTAAAACGATCATAACTTCTCGTACACAATGATCTGGGTGAGATACTATATATCAACGAAAAGATATGAGATTCCTCTTTCTAATGAAATTAGTTTTATCCAATTTGGATATCGGAGTAAAACGTTATGGTTGATCTACTCCAGGCTATCAAAACAGTCCACCAAAGGACAGATTCGAGAATTATTTGATTTTTAGGGGCGTTTTGGTCATTACCCCTCACCCAAAATCCATCCAAACCCTATATTAAATCCTATTAGAAGCATTATATGTTATATTTCATCAAATTCCCTCAAAAAGAAAATCCTAAGCTCCTACATCCAACTTCAAGAACCTCTAAAGTTCACCATTAATTGTGCAAAAATATTCAAGATTCCAAGTTCCTAGTTCAAGAACTCCAAGAACCATCATTCAAAGGCACGATTAACATCTCAAAAATGAGTATCGATCTAAAGTTCATCATTCAAGGTATGTGGGGTTTTTCAACAAGAACTCTCTTTTGTTTTTGTGCCCAAAAGTAATTTTCTTTACAAAGGCATGATTTTTATTTGATTTTTACGAATTTGAAGCATGAACCCATATCTCATGATGATTATTATGAAATCTTGATGTTTATGATTTTGAAAGATGAATTTACATGTGTGGAGATATAAAGCATGAATCTTGAATAATATTTATCATGATTTTGATATTTGGATCGTGAATACTCATTGGAAATTATGTTTTTTTAAGAAAGTGTGTGTTATTAGCACGTTGATGTTGAAATTTGAGTTATTTTGAATGATTTGACCTTTTGGTCTTAATAGAGTTGTTTTGAACTCGAGTATGAAAGAAATCCACAACGTGGTTGATTTTGATAGATGGGAAGCATGATGGCTCCCGATGTATATTTATATATTATTGAAATTATTTTGTTGTGGATTGTCTTTGAAATGATTTGAGCTAATTTCGGGAGAAATCTTTAGCATCGAGTGGGAGGTATAAAGTGACCTTACTTCCCTAGAACTACGTGCCCCCGTAGGAGTGAGTCTGAGGCTGATTTATATAGATATCACTAGTTTGTGTGGATTTGATATCGATAGTCCTACTTTGATGGAAAGGATAGGACGGCTCTCCCCAACGTGGGTTGTACGTTGGACTCCATGTAGCTCACATGGTTTATGTCAGTTATAGGATCTCCCAGTGTGTGTTTTTCCTTGTGTCTATGGTGAATGGTGAAGTGATTTGAAAGTGGAATAGTGAAAGTCATTCTTTCAAAATATTTAAATGATATTTACATTATGAGAATTGATATTCTTGTCGAACTGAAAGTGATTGACAAATTATATGATGAGTCTCACATGTGTTATTGTACTTATTTCATCCTCTCATGATTATGATGATATTCTTTGGGCTATGTGAGTCTTTCATACATCCTGCATATTTCTTATAAATATTTATGATGATGATGTTTATACAACTGCATACA
>NW_025880127.1:0-2472 GCF_002878395.1 Capsicum annuum
ATTTAATTTAAAATAGTACATATATATTGAATGGTGTGTATATATGTATATATATCTTCTACAGATAAATATATTTAATGTATCCAAGTGTATATATTTTACAAATTAGTATATAACTATATATATATACATATTGTAGTATATATATATGTATATTGTAGTATATATTTTATTTAAAGTAGTACATATATATTGAGTGCTGTGTATATATGTGTATATATCCTCTCTAGACGTATATATTTAACGTATACAAGTGTATATGTTTTACAAATTAGTATGTAATTATATATATATATACATATTGTAGTATATATATATGTATATTGTAGTATATATTTTATTTAAAGTAGTACATATATTTTGAATGGTGTGTATATATGTGTATATATCTTCTACAGATGTACATATTTAATATATCCAAGTGTATATGTTTTACAAATTAGTATATAACTATATATATCTATATATATATATATATATATATATATATATATTGTAGTATATATATGTGTGTATATTGTAGTATATATTTTATTTAACGTATGGCATAAATATTGAATGGTGCGTATATATGTGTATATATCTTATATAGATGTATATATTTAACGTATACAAGTGTATATGTTTTATAAATTAGTATAATATAACTATCTATGTATCGTAATCCATGTATATTGTAGTATATATTTTATTTTAAGTAGTACATATACATTGATTGGTGCGTATATATGTGTATATATCTTATATAGATGTATATATTTAATGTATACAAGTGTATATGTTTTATAAATTAGTATGATATAACCATCTATACATTGTAATACATATATATGTATATTGTAGTATATATATTTTATTTAAAGTAGTACATACATATTGAATGGTGCGTATATATGTGTATATATCTTCTATAGACGTATATATTTAACGTATACAAGTGTATATGTGTTATAAATTAGTATATAACTATATATATATACGTACATAGTATATACATATATATTGTAGTATATATTTTATTTAAAGTAGTACCTATATATTGATTTAAAATGATATAAAATGAATTTCTAGTTTAAATTAAAAACTTACTTTTAATATGTTATTAATTAACTATCATATATATATATATATATATATATATATATATATATTGTTGTATATACTTTATTTAAAGTAGTACATATATAATGAATGGCGCGTATATATGTGTTTATATCTTCTATAGACTTATATCTTTAACGTATACAAGTGTCTATGTTTTATAAATTAGTATGTAAGTGTATATATATATATATATATATATATAGTAGTATATATTTTATAAATTAGTATGTAACTATATATATAGATATTGTTGTATATATATATATATATATATGCATATTGTAGTATATATTTTATTTAATGTAGTACATATATATTGAATGGTGCATATATATGTGTATATATCTTCTAAAGTAGTATATATTTAACGTATACATGTGTATATGTTTTATAAATATATATCTTCTATAAGCGTATATATTTAACGTATAAATGTGTATATGTTTTATAAATTAGTATATAAATATATATATATATATATATATATATATTGTAGTGTATATATATATATATATTATACTATTATAGTATATGTTTTATTTAAAGTAGTACGTATAGTCATATATAATTATATATTGAATGGTACGTATATATGTGTAATTGTTTATATTTTGTTTTAAAAATATATATTGTATATTGGAGTGTATATAATTGTAGTGTTTATAGTGTATATTGGATTTTTTTTTAAAACGGGTTTGACCAGTTTTTAACGGGGTTTGATTGGATTTTGGTGGGTTTGACCGGGTTGGGTTAAGTGGGCCGGGTTAGGGTGAATTTTAATTTTTTTACTATTGGACCCGACCCGGCCCGTCTAGTGCCAAAACCGTCCCTCAACCCGGTTAAAATAGAAGGGCCGGTTCCGGGTTCGCTCGGCCCGACCCGTTTGACACTCCTAGCCCAAACCATCTCACCATCTCAACCGCACTTCTCGCATCTTGTCCTCCATCGAGGCCACTCCCACCTTTGGCCGAACAGTCTAAACAGGTTTTAGATGACTCACAACTGTCACATCGATCCATCTAAACACATCAAATTTCTGTCATGTTCTGTATGACCTTTACTATAGATAAAATCAATGCCATTTTAAAGTTCAAGCGTCAAAACCCTGATTCCAGGGGTGAATCGGTGACATAAAAGAAACTTCATTTGAACTCAGCATAGTCAAGACTTGATTTGAAAAGAGATATTATAACACAAGGTCATAACAACGTAAATAAACACTAAACAGTTAAAACACATGATAAGGATAAATTACTATCCAATTGTTTCACTCTGCATATAATCGAAAGAAAAGCGGTGAAGCAACACACATTAAAATGTCTGCAGGTCACAAGCACAATAAAATACATCCTTTACCTAGTCCAGCCT
>NW_025880128.1:0-3429 GCF_002878395.1 Capsicum annuum
AAGTTTGAGATCAAATTAGTTGCACGGCCCTATAAGTGATTCAAGGAAAGACACCTTGTTTGCTCAAATTCAAGTCATAGATCTCTCATCCAATGGATTTAGCGGAAATTTACCAGTGAGCCTTTTTGAGAATTTTCAAGCCATGAAAATCCTTGGTGAGAACAGTGCAACTCGAGATTATGTTGCAGATGCATATTTTTATTTTTACACGAATGCTTTGATAGTGACAGCAAAGGGACTGGCACTGGAACTTCCTCGAGTTTTGACTACGTACATGATTATCGATCTCTCAAGGAACAGATTTGAAGGTCATATTCCAAACATTATTGGAGATCTCGTTGGACTCCGTACACTGAACTTATCCCATAATGGCTTGGAAGGTATTATACCAGCATCGTTGCAACATTTATCTGTTCTTGAATCGTTGGATCTCTCATCTAACAAGATCGGAGGTGAAATTCCACAACAACTTACATCCCTCACATTTCTTGCAGTCTTAAATCTCTCTCATAATCATCTTGTTGGATGCATTCCCAAAGGAAAACAATTTGATACGTTTGAGAACAGCTCATACCAAGGAAATGATGGGTTACGTGGATAGCCCCTCTCAAAAGATTGTGGTGGCAATGATGGGGTACCGCAAGCAACAACATCAGTTGAGCTAGATGAAGAAGGAGATTTGATCAGTTGGCAGGCGGTTCTCATGGGTTTCGGTTGTGGTCTGGTTATTGGACTGTCCATAATATACATAATGCTGTCAACTCACTATCCAGTATGGTTTTCAAGGATGCTTGTAAAATTTGAACACAGAATTGTTGCCAGAATGAAAAGATGCTAGTGTGTACCTACTTTAACTCTTCGTTTTTGAAACTTTGCAGGACGAAATCTATCGAGTTGCTGGGATGCAAAGGGAAATTTTTACTTTTCTAGTTTGTAATTTTTGTTACATGTTCAGCCTGATTATTAGCTTGCTAATTGGAATCGACTGCAAAGTATAAATTTATGAAGTTGTCTTATCTTTTTCTTAATCACACAAACTAATATAATAGCAAAGTTTACGTGGAAACTTCCTTGCTCGAGGGCAGTAAAAACCATGACCTGCCATCAGGATTTCCAAACTTCACTAATCTTCAAGACAAGTACGATAGCTCTAACACACTTTCAACTGACTCCAGTAACAGATCCTAGGCAGCTCTACGCAGGACTCAACACCATAAGCGATGAGAAAAAACACTTGACCTGTCACGACCCGAACGAAGGCCTGGCCGTGACGAGCATTTCAAACCATGGAAGCCCGAAACACCCCTATCTGTCTGGTAATCATGCACCTAATTCATATGATCAAAGTAATGCGGAAAAACACAATAATTCGGAAACATGGTCATAAATATGAAAAGAAACAATAACGGGGAGATAAAGTTCCCTCAACATCAATTAACCTCTAAACAACTATCTGCAAAAATCTCTAACAAATGACTGAGTCAAGTAACTGTATATAAACTGGGACAAGGCCCCTAGTAGACCCCAAAACTGAATATAAGATAAAAGGACTGCAGGACATAAGACCTTCCGAAACATAGAAGGCTCACCACTTGTCTCTGCAACTCTGTCTGAATGATCTACTGATTCTCTTGACCCCTAGACTGGGCCTCTGAACCTGAGAGGTTAGAGAGGGGAGGGGGTCAGCACAAAAGTACTGGCACGCAGAGATATCAAAACAAAACATAATATTTTTACAAAATATAGTTGAGAGCCATTATAAAGCAATTTCGTATCAAACTATTTGAAAGCACATGGGTGTAATGCAATAGTTTTCTCAACAATCAATAAAATACAACGGAGCTAGGTGGAATACCCTACATAATTTACACTAACTGTCTAACCTCGGTTGCCTCCGAGATTAGAGTATAAGTGAGGGAGAGACACTCAAGATCACATAGCATGGTGTCTCGACCCAATGGTAGTGCCTAAGATCACTTAGCCCGGGCTCCTACCTATAGTCCCAATTTGGGAATGAAATGAAGTCAAGTACACAAGATCACTTAGCCTGGTACCAATATTCCGTGTCGGCAAACACGTTTTCCAGCGATGAGCCCTTACATCTCAAACGCCTTCTTCGGGCATCCACCTTTCTCATGTAAAATCAATGCATTCAAATTTCATCTGATTCAATAACATATCATGTTCTGTAGGGTATCGTCATACCCGACTTGCAAGCCATCAATATCACATTATTCTTCTCATTCAACCATTGTATTCAACATGTTTCAACACAAATAACCCTCTCATTTTCAAGTCAAAATCATGTCAATTCTCAAAACATTTCATGTCATGCTTTTCAAGATGTTTTCAAATAATTTACATCATATGCACATTCAAAATAAATTCACATCAACAGAGGGATTTCATATAATTCATGCTCTCAAATTATCACCTTTTCGAAACACACGCATATACATATATAATATGTCAAATCATTCGAAAGTAGGTCTAAAGACCAAATTCAATATTATAGAAACGTTTAAAACATAATTATATTCGTAGTTTCAAAACCCCCATTTGTAAAACATGAATTTAAAGACCCATGAGATTTTTGGATAACTCCACGTACCTCTATTTCCAAGGATAATAGATGTTTTCTTGAAGCTTGCGGATTGGTGATTCCAAATATGTAATTACCTTTGAAAACCTACGGTCAAGTATTGAACTATTTGGTTTTTTATTTTGAAACCCTAAGGAGAATCTTTGAGTACTTTTTATGAATGAATATGTATTTTGGGGTCCTTGGAACTAAATTTCGTGTTTTAAGGCTAAGTAAGGGTGGAAAAGGACCACTTTGTCCCCAACACGGAGTGTTTAAGTCACTAGATTTCTTTACATAGGCGCCGCCCATCCCATTGCCTATGTTCACATAGGCTCCGCCTAGGCTATCGCCTATGTTTACATAGGCGCCGCCTAGGCTATTGCCTATGCTTTCCAGTGGCCATGGGCGATTGGTTAGGCGATGCTTATCACTTTGAAGGGCCATAACTTCTTGCTCGGGTGTCGAATTTTAGCCAAATTGGTATCGTTGGAAAGCTAACTCGAATACCTATCATTTGAAACATAGTAGGCTTCCTAATTCGACATATACAGAGAGTTATGGTCGATGGAATCTGACACACTTTGCAACGTCCACTAAAACTTAGTCGATCGAAATAGTTTCAACTCATCCTTGAGTTGAAGGACCTCTATGGTCTAAATTCAAGCTTGAGTGGATTCACATGCTACACAATAATTAACATGTCATATTGGCATAGGATTTTATGGCTTCAGGATTAACAACGCATCGAAATCATGGTCTATATTGTAGCCCGAATTGCGGGGCATTACATTATCCCCCTTAGGATCATTCGTCCCCGAATGATGATGCGGGACACCGACAGATAC
>NW_025880129.1:0-2924 GCF_002878395.1 Capsicum annuum
TATTTCTATCTTATTTATTGAAAATATAGTTATTTCCTTTTTATTTATTGAAAATACGACTAGTTCTATTGTATCTTCAGTATTTTTTATATTTTCTAATTTTTGTGTAATTTTTTAACTTCCTTCTATCCAATCAGTTTTCTTTCTTATTTTATTAGTAACTCTTTTTGCTCTTACTTTCTGTTTACATGGTGTTGTAAACCACCAATCTGTTCTAGTTATTATATGTGGGTATAATTTATCTAAAAACGGCATTCCTAAAAGCATATCTTTTGATGTTAGCTCATAATTATAGATTTCTTCTATTGTTAATATTTTATCCCATACTTGTGTTTTTACATTCTTAGCTTTATAAGTAATTAAGCTTCCTTCATTATTAAATCTTTTAACTATTATTGGTGTTTCTAATTTATCCCATTTACTTTTTGGTAAACAATTATATCTACATAAATTAGCTTCTACTAGTGTATCTATCATAGGCGTATAATATCTATTGTAATACCCTTCTACTACTATCTTCATTAATACATATATTTTCATATCATGTTAAAGCTCTTCTTAAGAATAATTTTTCTTTGTTATATGTTATAGATAATTGTGTATGCTCTATATTATATGGTTTTACTTATTCTAGCCATTTTATTACTAATATTATGTCTGATTTTTGCATTTCTTCCTTTATTTCAAATTCTATTTTTATTTTTCTAACTCCTATTGTTATTTCTTTTTCTGCTATATTTTTAGTGTTTAATAAGCTTCCTGGTAGATCTGGGCATATATTATTGTCAGATTTTATCTCCTCATTTTTTATTAGATATCTTGCTATATAATTTTCTTCTTGTCCTGTATTTAAGAGTATTAAATATTCTTTTTCATTTATTGTGCCTGTTATGTAATATTGGTTTAAATTAGTTGTTGAATTTTTTTCATAACTTGTTCTTTTTGATGAACTTGATGATTCTGGTTTTTCATAAGCTATTCTTTTTGTTGTACTTATTCTATCATTTATTATTTCTAAATTTTCTTCTATATCTATGTCTCTATAACTATAATCATTATTATCAATTGTTTTTACAAATTGTTCGAAAGGACTTTCTATTTGTATTTTGTTAATTTAATTTTTCCCGTTATTTTATGTTTTGTTGTTAATACATATAGATTTTTACATCTTGCTGTAAATATTTTACTTTCTGGGGTTAGTTTTATTCCTGATATTGTCCAATATAATACTAATAATTTATCTATATTTTTATCTGTTATTGCTACTGAATAATTTACACTTATTATAAATTTAAATTTTTGGTATATTAAATTTCCTTTTATGGTAGTTATTATACTTTTTTCTAAAGGTTTTATAATTCTATCATCTGCTAGGTATAATTTTATTGGTGTATCTATTCTTCTCTAAAACATGTTTTTATAAATATTTCTGTTCCTCCAAGGTGTACATATTTTATTGGGTCTTTATTTTTTATATCGTTTATTTCTTTATTAATTATTCTTTTTGTTACTAGTGGTATACTAGCTCTTCCTTTTACATATCTACAATCTATTACATGTTCTTTTTGACTTACTACGTAGTATTCTTTTTTTCTTCTACTAAATATGTTTTTTATTGTTGGTATTTTAGATATTTTTCTACACTTAAATCTATTTCTTTTATTTTATTTCATCAAATATATGACTATCAAATATTATTTTTTGATCTGTTCCTTCTTCATTTAAATATTCTTCCTTTGTTATTATTTTTATATCTTCTTCAGTTATTTGGTTTATGCTTATATCTTCTTCAGTTATTTAATTCATCTAATTCACTATCTATTTCATTATCAGTTTCATTCTCTGAAATTTTATATATAGTATCTTCACTTTCTAATTCGTAATCTATATAATCTATCTACATATATTCTGTATTTTCTATTTTTATTTCTGATATTTGTTTATTTTTTGAGTTTTTAGGTAATTTACAATCTCTAGCTAAATGTCCTAATTTTTCGCAATTATAACAAGTACATTTTTTTATAGATTTCTTTTTCCTATATGGTCTTTTATGTTTATAATTTTTTACATAATATCCTTTTCTTGGTTTCTTATATTTATATTTTGATTTTTTGTATTTCTTATATTTCTTATATCTTTTTCTTTTCTTATAATATCTTTCTTCGCATCCAAATTGAGGTGCTATTTTATCTTTGCAACATGCTAAATTTCTTATTAATATTTTTTCCATTTTTATTTCTTACCTATATTTTTCACATAGGTTTCTATACCATTGTTTTAAGAATTTTATTCTTGCTCCTAGAGGATCTCCTATTTTTGCTTCATCCCAACTTTTTATTATTTTTGAACTAAATGGTTCAGGTAATTTATTAAAATATAATTTTCTTATTTCTTTACTTTCTTCTGTATTATATGTTCCTTTATAATAATATTCTTTAAATGCGTAAGTATACTCATCTATGTAACACATATTATATATTGTTAATTTTAACATTAAATTCCTATTTATATCTTTCTCTTCATTTTGTTCTTCTTCTGTTGTTGTCGTGCTGCTAAATTCATCTTTTATAGCTATTTCATATTTTTTTAATAATTCTATAGGTGTTAATTTAGTTGTAGTTGTTGATGATGTTTCTTCTGTAGGTTTGTTAGTTCTTAATACCTTTTTACTATTTTCAGTTAGATTTGAAAACCATAATTTCACTGTTCCTATTAGTGTTCTTTCTATATATTTTGGTGCATCTGTTACATTTATATTATTATCTAATAATTATTTTTTCATATATCCTATCCATAATTGTATTTTTTTCCTGTATCTATTACACAATCTAAGTCTAAAAAGTTATAATTTTTATTAACTATTTGTTTTGGTGTCCATTTGTCATATTCATCCTTTAGATTATATCTTTTAAACTTATTCTTAT
>NW_025880130.1:0-2772 GCF_002878395.1 Capsicum annuum
CTACCAAACCATATTTAAAACAAAAAAATTCCCATTAAAGTTCCTACACTTAACCATTTTCAAGCAACTAAGTCACCTACCAAACCACATTCAAAATAAAAAAATTTCCTTTAACGTTTCTACACTTAACCATTTTGAAGCAACTAAGTCACCAACCAAATCACATTCAAAACAAAAAAATTTCCTTTAAAGTTCCTACACTTAACCATTTTCAAGCAACTAAGTATCAAAACAAAACCACATTCAAAACACAAAATCCCCTTCAAAGTCCCTAAACTTAACCATTTTCAAGCAACTAAGTCTCAAAACAAAACCACAATCAAAACAAAAAAATTCCCTTTAAAGTCCCTAAACTTAACCATTTTCAAACAACTAAGTCTCAAAACAAAACCACATTCAAACACAAAAATCCCCTTTAAAGTTCCTACACTTAACCATTTTCAAGCAACTAAGTCACCTACCAAACCACATTAAAAAAAAAAAATTCCTTTAAAGTTCCTACAATTAACCATTTTCAAGCAACTAAGTCACCTACCAAACCACATTCAAAACAAAAAAATTCCCATTAAAGTTCATACACTTAATCATTTTTCTAAGTCACCTACCAAACCACATTCAAAACAAAAAAATTCCCTTTAAAGTTCCTATACTTAACCATTTTCAAGCAACTAAGTCACCAACCAAACCACATTCAAAACAAAAAAATTCCCATTAAAGTTCCTACACTCAACCATTTTCAAGCAACTAAGTAACAAAACCAAACCATATTCAATACACAAAATCCCCTTCAAAGTCCCTAAACTTAACCATTTTCAAGCAACTAAGTCTCAAAACAAAACCACATTCAAAATAAAAAAATCTCCTTTAAAGTCTCTAAACGTAACCATTTTCAACCAACTAAGTCACCTACCAAACCACATTAAAAACAAAAAAATCCCCTTTAAAGTTCCTAGACTTAACCATTTTCAAGCAACTAAGTCACTTACCAAACAACATTCAAAACAAAAAAATCATCTTTAAAGTCCCTACACTTAACCATTTTCAAGCAACTAAGTGTCAAAATAAAACCACGTTCAAAACGTAAAGTCTCCTTCAAAGTCCCTAAACTTAACCATTTTCAAGCAATTACGTCTCAAAACAAAACCATATTCAAAACAAAAAAATCCCCTTTAAAGTTCCAAGACTTAACCACTTTCAACTTATCATGTCACCCTTAAAGTCCTACACTTAATCATTTTCAACCTATCAAGTCACCAAATATAATCACATTCAAAACAGAAAAACACCTACCAAGTTCCTACACATTCAAAATCAAGCCTTGACCTTTCATGCCAAATGATACAAGATCAAGTTCACAATACAAGAAACAAGCAACAACAAGACCAACAAAATGTCAAGAACAATGCTACTGAATCGCCCAAGGCCACACACGGCTTCATTAGACTTCAATATGAACAATGAAAGAAAGATAACAATAGTGAATCACACAAGGCCCCACACGGTTTCACTATGTCAACATACCTTTGATATTTTCCTTAATTTCTTATTATTTCAAAATGTCAGCTTCAATCTGCTTATAGATTCTCTCACGGGAAGCTGCAATATCGAAAATGATGAGCTTAGCAAATTAAAAGATAGACTACTACAATTTTTTCCAAAATACCCATATACCCTATGCAAGATATTACTCATTTCAGTCCACATAACACACACAATCCATACTACACTCAAGTTTGTCCCCAATTTCACTATTTTCAACCAAAGCATAAGAACCAGGGTTCAAAAATCAAAATGAAGTGAAGTTAACTCAAAATAAGGTCAACAAATCTCACATTCTTACTTACTTGAGTTGGAAAAACCAAGATTTGCTACGAAAATGCACTTGTTCGACTGATTTCGAGTGTCAAGTATTTGTTTGTATGTGTATACGGGTAGTGTTGTGTGTGTAGACTGTTTCCCATTTCTTTTGTGTATATCAATTGGAAAATTTAATTAGTTGGTATTAAATATTTTTATTTATTTTTTTAATTAACAGAAAAATCGACCACGTGTGGTCGGTTTTTACACTTTTTTGATAAATTAAATTTTAATAAACTATAATTAATAAATTAAAATAAATTTATAATTAATTAATTTTTTTAATAAATGCTATAATATTTATAACAATATCCAATTAATTTAATACAATGTGTATATGTATAAATCAAATAATTAGTTATTTTATCATCACACTAACACGAGTAGTATATTTTCTCCAACCCATAATAATATCAATGAATTTCGCAATTACGATAAATTTTTGGTTCATTATCTTTTAATTACGATATTTTATTTACATACATGCATACATACATATATATATATATATGTGTGTGTGTGTGTGTGTGTGTGTGTTAATCAAATAAATTATCGATGTCTTACATTATTACAACTTCAACAATATACGCGTATTTACATTGACACAAAATAGTATATCTATTTCTTTAATAGTATGATATCAATGTATTATTCAAAATATTTTGATATATAGATTCAGTTATCAAGCTTTCGATTACTGCATATGTCACTACACGAGATATAAATATCTCATACACAATTTTTCTACCCCATAATAACATTCAACGTATTTCACATATACTCATATACAAAATTTTTAAGCAAAAAAACTTAAATTCACCGCCAAAATTTGGCGGTCGTTCAAAATTAAATATTCAAAGCAAATGGAAAGTATATGTCAGTTTCATGATTCAATTTTCTGTCTCCCTCCCCTAC
>NW_025880130.1:2872-4526 GCF_002878395.1 Capsicum annuum
CCTCATAATACTTGCCTTACGTTATTACAACTTCAACAATATACGTGTGTCTACATTATATTGATATAAAATAGTATATCTATTTCATCACTACACGAGATATACGTATATATAAATATATTCAAGTGGCTATCAACATTCAAATACGTACTATATACATAACATACCTGATTTTACTATTCCATAATAATATACAACGTATTTCACAGAAACTCAGTTGAATTATCGATTGGTTTATCTTATGTCATTAATATATATACACCTATATATACATACACACACATATATATACCTATACACACACACACACACATATATATACAGATTATCGACTATATCAATACGTACTATATACATCACATACGTACACGAGTATCTTATCCAATAATATAATGCGACGTATTTCATATACGTACTAAATTATCGATTCATTTATCTTATGTCATTAATATACCATCGCTATATAATATGTATATGTTATATATACATATACACACTATCGACTATATCAAGTTCAAAATACGTACTATATACATCACATACGTATACAAGTATATTATCCAATAATATAATGCGATGTGTTTCTTATACATACTTAGATTAGTGATCGATTAATCATATTGGATTAGCTTAATATATTAGGTTTTGATTATATATATAATTAAGTCTTACTTAAAATTATTTAATTTTTATTTTTTTTACTTCAAAAACCGGCCACAAGTGGTCGGTTTTTTTTTTTAATTAGAAAATTGACCACATGTGGTGTAATACCCCGAAAAATCCAAACCAATATTAGAGCCATGTACCAAGCTCATGCATAGTACATCGTGGACCTTTTATAGTTTTATGATTAAGTTAGATGTATATTAAGGCTTCAAATTACTCCCAGCTATCAGATGAATCAAAACATTTCTTACCGATTAAATTCTTGAGAAGGATATTGGTATAGTCAACTTCAAACGAGCATATCTCTCATTATACTTGGAATTTTTAAGCTCATGACCTATCAACAGATAGATAATTGAATTATATTTCCGACGATACCAATTTTGCCTAAATCTGATATTGGAGCAAAGAGTTATTCCTATTTTACTCCAACATGTCAGGCTGGAAACTGTGTGACGACATTCGTGGTAGCTTACCAAATTTGTGACGCCCTACCATAAAGGTCGTCAGCCTTAGGCAGAAACCAGATCCTAAGTGACGACATTCGTGGTAGCTTACCACATTTGTGATGCCCTATCACGAAGGTCGTTAGCCTTAGGTAGAAACCTGCTCCTAAGTGACGACATTTATGGTAGCTTACCACATTTGTGACGCCCTATCACGAAGGTCGTCAGCCTTAGGAAGAAACTAGCTCCTAAGTGACGATATTTGTGGTAGCTTACCACATATGTGACGCCTTACCACGAAGGCCATCAGCCTTAGGAAGAAACAAGCTTCTGTGTGACGACATTCGTGGTAGCTTACTACATTTTTGACGCCTTGTCATAAATGTCGTCAGCTATGATTTTCAGCAACTGAAAATTTATTTCATAAGGGTATTTTTGTCTTTTCCCTTCACTTCCCACGACTTATAACCCTAAAGAGGCATAATTTTTCCCATTTTTCTTCAATTAAGTATCTCAAAAACCCTCTCTTATGCTCTTAGCCA
>NW_025880131.1:0-6726 GCF_002878395.1 Capsicum annuum
TCAGTTGGATGTCTTGTGTAATCCATACCCAAGATTCATGGCTCCCTATTACCGCTAGAATTTCTTTAGAGAATTGTGTTGATGAGATACTCCAATTAAGTATGAGGGTGTAGTATAATTCAGTCTGTATGGCCAATAAGTCAGTTTAGCAGTCAGATTCGCATGGCCAATATTGTGCATGATTACCAGATAGACAGAGGGCGTTCCAGGCCTTTAGGTTCGGGAATGCTCGTCACGATCAGGGCCCCAGTTCGGGTTATGACATTCATGGGGTAGATTAGAAGGTCTAGGTTAGGAAAAGTAAACTTGTCTTGTCCTCGTACGACATACGCATATCAGTCACAGTCTGGAAGTCTTGGGGGGGAAAGTGAGGCTTGGGGTAATCTGGTGCACCTGGCTTGACATTCTTGGCCTGTCGCAGATCCCTCTTCTCTTCGGTGCCAAGTTCCGCGTATATGTCCACCTTCTTGACTGGCCCTTGAACTTCAACAGCTTTTGGAGAGGGAGGAATTGTAATTTCTTTTGATTTCCGAGCGGAGAGTACGTCTTTAATTACTCTTTTCTTTCTCCTAACCAACGCTGTAGGAGTGTGTGGCTCCCTCACCTTCTTGGATGGTATGCCACACCTCTTGAATTTGAATTTCTCGATAGCTTTAGAGATATCCTCTACTTTTTCAAAGAGTTTATCCTGTCTGTCCTTGCACTCATCGCATTCGCAACAAGAACACAAGGGTGAAGAGGGGTGAGAGGGACCTATGTAAGGGCAAAAAGAGGTGTTTTCAAACATATTTATTCTTTGGTAGCAGCATCAGCATGCCTGCCACTAACACCAAAAACTCCACCAGAAGAAGCACCCGGATCTGCCTTAGTAAAAGGTTGGTCATGAAGAGCCTCAATATTAGGCTGACCTTGCCTAACTACTCTTCTTATGGTTGTTGCTCCAGCCAATTCCTTCTTTATTAACTCCACCGTTGGGTCTGCAATAGTACCAACATGAACAAGAGTAATATAAAAGTCATTCCTCCTCAGTAGGTACGATCCATGGATGCACAACCTATAAAAAAGAAAAAAAAGAAAGATGCATTTAAATCATATAATATAATAATTTTCACAGTTGGGCTACATTTAAAAAAAAGACCCATCTGTTGCATAGTTTGTAGTATATGGTTAAAATCCGTTTGAGTCTAGTTCAGAGAAACAGAGCAACACATGGATAATCTGATGCAAAATATCAATCATCTGTTGCAACAGCTTCACAAGACGGGTAATCTATTATACAACAGATGATCTGTACGTCGCAAAAGATGAACGATATGTTATCAGATTAAATATTGGTTGCATAATTTGAAGTAGATGGTTAATCTTTTAGGAGTCGGGTTCAGAGAACCAAAGCCACAGATGGGTAATCTGTTACAAGATATACCCCATCGAAACTTATGTCCCATCTGGTGCATCAGATATAACATCTCATGCACCAGATATAACATTTGTTCAATATCTTTCTTATCTTTGAGTAGAATTCTTTTACTTGAAGAAGACGCACTGCATCATCCGGAGGGTTAAAGAGATCAGCCTCCTTAATATTGGTGTTTCTCTTTGCAGCCAACCACCTAAACATCCTTGGATGAGAAACCTCATCCGGGTAATCCATTAACTGCTTTCGAAGGGGAGGAATGACTTCAAATGCCCAAGTCTAAAAAGTGTAAACAGGAAGCAAGCAAAAAAAATCATAATAACTATATTCAATATAAATTAATGAATGAGTAAAATTAGTGATTAATTTTACAATGAAAGCCCAAGGAAATCCGTCTAATGTGGTCCTCTTTCTCTTTCTGACTCTCCAATTCCTCCACTTTCCCACTTTCATTTTCTTCATCACCATCTAAGGACCCTTGTCCACCTCCCTCAATGTTATTTTCACATCTCTCCTCAGCTTTACTTTTCCCTGACTGAGATTGTTCAGGAAGCTCCTCCGAATCCCTCTGTACTGTAGCCTTTTTTTTAGTGGTCAGACGTTGATCCACTTTCACTTTTTTTCTTTTGGGAGATATGTTTTACCTTCAAACAAAGAAAAACAAAAATTACATTACAGTTGATGTATGCATAGATTTTAAAAAATACATTACAAACACCACAAATAGCGACACACCAACAGCCACCACGAAAAACACCACCAACCAATACCAACAAACAAACAAACACCATGAATACCGGCACCACCACAAACACCACCAACCAATGCCACCACCGGTGCCACCACGACGACCACAAACACCACCACCACCCCACCAACACCAGCACCAACATTATCCAACTATACCACGATAGTCAACGGAAACTATGGATTTCTCGAGTTCTTCCTACGATTTTACCATCAAAACTCAAAATTGTAAACCCATTCTCAAAGATAATGCAACTAAAAGTTTTATTTTTCATCATTAACTTAAAAGCCCTTATTTTTTAGGAAAAAAAATAAATATAGAGCTCTTCTCGAACTCTGTTGCCTAAGAAGGCAAAGAAAACGATTGATACAAGCAAGAATGATGTTGAAAATAACACCTATGTGGTCGGAAATGAGAAGAGAAGCGATCTATTGTGGAGGGTTAAGAAAATTTGTTGAGTAGTTGTTGTTTGTACTGTATTGTTGAGTGAGAATGAGAGAGAAAGAGCCAGACCTCGAGATTTGAAATGATGAAACGTTTTGTATGGGTTGATTTGTATTTTGGAAAAGAATGAAAAGTAGTTTTGAAAATGTTAATTTGGTCCGAAATGATCTTAATTATTTTTAAAATCATAAAATATATTCGTAATTTTAAAAATCATATAAAAACAATTGAAGTTGTAGTTGACCGAGTACTCTAGGAGGTGACCCTGTAAAAACTCACCCCTAGTCCTAGATTAATCAATTTAGGAGTCTAACATATGAACTCAATTGAAATTGTAAAAAACAAATGTTCAACAAGTTGTGTCAGATTTCTCATCTGTTGTAAATTATCAATCAGATTAGGTAACAACAGATTACAAATCTAATGTAAATTATCAAACAGATTAAGTCATCTTTTGCAATAGATGTTTTTTCTGTTGCAACAGATGTCTTTTCTGTTGGATCAAATCTAACAGATTACGTAATCTGTTGCAATATATTATACATCTGTTGTAAACTATATTATACATCTGTTGTAAACTATCAAACAAATTAAGTTATCTGTTGTAATAGATTACCCATCTGTTGTAAATTATCAAATGGATTGAGTCATATGTTGCAATAGATTACGCATCTGTTCTAAATTATCAAATAGGCGCTGTCATATATTGTAGTTAACATTATGAGAACTCACCCCTAGTCCTAGATTAATCAATTAAGGTATTAGTTGGATATATGAGGTAGTAAGAATCGGCTCGGCTTAGAGTGATCGATCAACGACTCTTGTCGGGAGGAACACAGTCCCGTCTCATCATGCATTTACCAAAAAACTCAATTGAAGTTGTAGTTGACCCTATGAGAACTCACCCCTAGTCCCAGATTATTCAATTAAGGTATTAGTTGAACATACGGGGTAGTAAGAATCGGTTCATCTCAGAGTGATCGATCGATGACTTTTGTCGGGACGAATGCAGTACCGCCTCATCATGAAATTGCCAAAAAACTCAATTGAAGTTGTACTTGGCCCTTTGTGCTCATTCATCCATATCTAATTCCACCTAGATCAATGTAGGTACTATTATTAATCTTAACATTAAGTTAATGAGAACACATTTCAACTCAGAGTGATTGATCGTTGACTTGGGTCGGGATGAATGCAATACTAACACCATGCAAATGCAACGACTCAATTGGATTTGTAATTGACCCTGTGAGCTCATTCATTCATCCCTCATTCCACCTAGATCGATGTAGGTACTATTATTAATATTAATATTAAGTTAATGAGGAGCTCATTCTTTCATCCCTAGTTCATCCTAAATCAATTGCAATGAAATCTGTTGCAACAAACAATTGATCTATGAGAGAATTTTAAACAAATAACAATATCTGTTGTAACAGATTACATTTCTTATCTAATTATCAAATAGACATTTGCATCTATTATGATGGATGGCTGAGGTATTGGAAATTTTCAAACAGATATTGATATCTGTTGTAACAGATGACATTTCTGATTTACTTATCAAATGACATTTCCATCTGTTGTCACAGATGACTGAGCTGTTGGGATTTCTCAAACAGATAGCTAAATCTGTTGCAATAGATGGCATATCTATTTGAAAATCTTTTTGTTTTCTTTTAATTTTAAAGCAAGCTACTGTCCGAGTAGATAAAGTAGTAGTACTACTAAAGGCGGTAAAAATGTTTCTTGGATAACTTAAAAATCTCATTGAGTAGACTTGTCCTGTCTTTTCAATGTCACCCGTTTTCTTCCTCGTGCCCCTCAAATTATTAGTGAATATTAATTAATGAATATTGAAACCCCTAATACTTCTTCCTTTTCATATTGACTTGGCACTCCCATCAAGAAAATATTAATTAGGGGTTTAGTTTACTACCAAATTAGCCTTATTAATTATGCTTTGTAAATATAAATTTGAATAAATACACTTTGTTTAGTCATTTAATATTAAGGGTAGTACATCTAGAAATTAGAATTATCTCATCTCTCCCTTCCTCTCCTTCAGCCCTAAATCTCTCTTTCATCTTTTTTTTTCTATCCTCTTTAGGGTTATCACAGTTTTTTTCTCTCTCCTCTTTCTCAAAAATTTCGTTCGGATCTAAACTGATCGATATCCATATCTTATATTCCTCGACTAAAATTGTTGTTTTGACCCCCTTTTGACATTGTATGATTTGATTCACTATTGCTCTTTCATTCTTGTCTTCTTCTTGCAACTTTATTTACATCTTTTTGTTTATTTAATTACCATTTTCCCATATCATATTTATTTAAAAAATTTGAAGGAACTTTTAATTGTTGAATAAACATACCGAGAATTTTTATTATAAAATGTGAAAAAAAAGTCATCTGTTGGGAGAAGTTTAAAAACCTTGTTGACAGTATCATTTTTTTTTATGAATTTTGTTTGTTTCTGTATTGTTGATGCTGTTATTGATGTTGTTGGTGGGTCTGACATTGTTGGTACTTGTGGTGTGTTGTTGTTGGTGGGTTTGGCATTATTGAAACTTGTGGTGTGGTATGGTTTAGACGGTGGGTGCTTCTTAGATTAAAAATAGTGGAGTCCGAACAATCAACACAAGGAGTAAGGGAGAAAAAAATAAAAAGTTTAAAGTGAATAAGAAGAGAAGAGTTGGTTATCAAAATTTAAAAAATATGTGTTGAGTGGGAATTGAACTCAAGAACAAAAGAAATAAATAGCCTTAAGAACCCATAAACAACAACTAGGCTAACCAAACAACTCTTACTATGGGTGCTCACTGATTAGATTATATACGTTTTTTCTTTATTTCGACATACATATATAAAGTTCGATACGAGTTCAGTCTGTGCTCGCGCACCCGGAGAACTCCATGTGGGTTCGTCCCTTGTTGTTGATGGTGTTGGAACATAGGATGTATGCTTCATTGTAGTTGATGATGTTGTTGGAACAAATGTTGTTGTTTTCTTTGTTGTTGATATTTTTAATTTGTTGTTTGTAGTTTATGTTGGTGTTGATTTTACAACAGAAGGAGCAACTGATGGAACAAATCAAACTACCAGCAAGGCTGCTATGTATTCCGACAGACTCCATATCTGTTGCATCAGACTCCACATCTGACGCAAACTATCTGGGATTCATGTGTTGTGTGTGGTGTGTTACTTGAATAAAACTGGTGACTTTATTAATATGTATATTAAAAAAATGGATCTAAATACAATATTTTATCTTTTTATTGTATTTTCAAAAGAAACAGATAGGTAATCTGTTACAAAATATATTCCACCTTTCAGATAACTTACAACATATGGACAATCTGTTGCAACAGATGTATTTATTAGTTTGCTTTTCCATCAGCTGTGGCATCTGTTGCAACTTGCTAATCATCTGTTTATTCAATTTCATCGAGAGCAATAGATTTTTCTAAACACTTCTTGGCCAAACTCAATTTTTTCTCTTGGACTGCTTCTCTTTTTTTCTTTGCATCCTTTAATCTGGCCTCCAAATTCAATTTTTGCCCTCAATCCAATAAAAAAAATTTAGTTTGGTTGAAGGATGCAAAGAAAAAAGAGAATCAATCCAAGAGCAAAAATTGAATTTGGCCAAGAAGTGTTTAGAAAAATCGATTGCTCTCGACGAAATTGAATTAAAAATGACTAGCAAGTTGCAACAGACGCCACAGCTAAAGGGAAAGCAAACTGATGTATCCATCTGTTGTAACAAATTGTTCATATGTTGTAAGTTATTTGACAGGTGGAATATATTTTGCAATAGATTACCAATCTTTATCTTTCGAAAATACAACAAAAAGATAAAATGTTGTATTTAGATCCATTTTTTTTCTAATTTACTTATTAATAAAGTCACCAGTATTATTTAAGTAACACACACAATACATAAATCCCGGATAGTTTCAGCAATATTGCATTAAATTCCGGATAGTTTGCTAATTACATTTTATCCCGGAATTTCGAATTGTGATACATATGTTAAGCAGTGATACATATAACATATGTATCACTAGTAAATATGAATCCAGGATTTTATGTAATTTTTTAAAACATTAAGGGATATGGT
>NW_025880131.1:6826-8002 GCF_002878395.1 Capsicum annuum
GGAAATACAACAAAAAAATAAAATATTGTATTTTGATCCATTTTTTTTCTAATTTACTTATTAATAAAGTCACCAGTATTATTTAAGTAACACACACAATACATAAATCCCGGATAGTTTCAGCAATATTGCATTAAATTCCGGATAGTTTGCTAATTACATTTTATCCCGGAATTTCGAATTGTGATACATATGTTAAGCAGTGATACATATAACATATGTATCACTAGTAAATATGAATCCAGGATTTTATGTAATTTTTTAAAACATTAAGGGATATGGTGTCTTAAATATGAGATTTGTGTAATTTTTCCTTTTAAGGGATATGAACAGTCGTGGCTTTTTATTTGACTAAGTCCAGTCCCTTTCAATTCTCAATCATTTTATAAATAGGTCACTCCGGCCTCCTCACTCACTCTCGTTCATTCTACTATACTTATAATACTATTATGTCAGATCCAGATTCGTATAAGAAGTTCATATCAAGTCCTTGCATTAATTTCAAAGGCAGTTTGATGAGCTCCAGAGGGATTTGGCTGACTTCCGAGCAAGGCTGAGGAGGGTCCTGCTGCTGCCGGATGAAAATTTTCAGGTTGACAATAATAATAGTAATAATAATAATTAGGTTATGTTTTTTCTTTCTTTTAGTGTGTGTATTTTCCTTTGTTATATCCGATCTACCTATAAGGGATTCAAAAAAATCCATGTATATGTTTGGTTTGGTTTGGTTTGGTTTGGTCGATTTTGAATTTTTAATTCTTATTCAATATTTAATTATCATTCTATTTATTCCCTATTCAAAACATGTCGGTGGTTGGAGTTAGGGATGCGGTCATGATGAGAAATTCTCCTAAAAATGGTTCGTTAATAAATAATATGGAACTAAATAATATTATAATCGCAAAAGAAATATTATTTAATTTAGAAAAAGTCACAACATTAGATTAATTTAATTAAGATATATATATATATATATATATATATATATATGATATGATATGATTTTTAAGAAAAAATTTAATGAATAGTCGTGACTGTGACTTTTGTCTAAACACATTCAACAAACAAACAAAAACAAAAAACGCTTCTGATGCATCAAATTCCTCATCTGTTGCAACTTATGAATCAGTTAGAAGAAATCAAAAAAGCTCCTTAAACAGATGGTCGATTATAGCA
>NW_025880132.1:0-13253 GCF_002878395.1 Capsicum annuum
TGTCCGTTAATGGTGAGGTTAATGGTGTATTGTGTGTTGGTTGTTGTGTGGCTTAGTATATCTATGGAATGGAAATGGAAGAATTTTTTTTCGATGTTCTGTGTATAAGTGTGTATATATCCCCCAAAATGGAGTGTGTGCATTTATATATTGATGATGATGGAATGAAAAAATAAAGAGTGTCCCATTTGTGATATGTGCATATGTTTATATCTGCTTTTTACCTTGGATTCCCAATTGTGGTCCTTCCTATTTATTGTTGTTGTTTCTTGGAAGTTTCCTCCATGTGTATTTTCCTTTGTGGCTAAGAAAAGAAGAGAGGAGGGGAGGGGGTCACGTGGATATGGGGTGGTGGGGTAGGGGTAGGGTGATGTGTCTTCTTTTCATTGAAAGGGTTGTTAGGATGTTAAAAAGAATAAAAGTTTGTTAGGGATTTTGTTGAGAGTTATTTTTTTTTTGTATTTTTGTGGGATGTAATTACATTGGTGAGGGTATATGGTAGAATAAGGTACAAATGGATAAAAAGTGCTATCGGGGAGGGACAAAATTACATGTCTACAGGCCTGGGATAATCTGGTGCGCCTGGCTTGGCATTCTTGGCCTGTCGCAGATCCCTCTTCTCTTTAGCGCCGAGTTCCGCGTATATGTCCACCTTCTTGACTGGCCCCGAAACTTCTACAGCTTTTGGAGAGGGAGGAATTGTAATTTTTTTATTTCCGAGTGGAGAGTACATCTCTAATTGCTCTTTTCTTTCTCCTAACCAATGTTGTAGGAGTGTGTGGCTTCCTCACCTTCTTGGATGGTATGACACACCTCTTGGATTTGAATTCCTCGATGGCTTTAGAGATAGCCTCTACTTTTTTAAAGAGTTTATCCTGTCTGTCCTTGCACTCATCGCATTTGCAACGAGAATACGAGGGTGAAGAGGGGTGAGAGGGACCTGTGTAAGGGCGAAAAAGGGTGTTTTCAAACATATTTATTCTTTCTTGAGCATCAACATGCTCATCATCACGAATGGTAGCAGCATCAACATGCCTACCACCAACACCAACAACTCCATCAGAAGAAGCACCCGGATCTGCCTTAGTAAAAAGGTTGGTCATGAAGAGCCTCAACATTAGGCTGACCTTGCCTAACCGCTCTTTTTATGGCTGTTGCTCCAGCCAATTCCTTCTTTATTAACTCCACCGTTGGGTCAGGAATAGTATCAACATAACCTAGAGTAATATAAGAAGTCATCACCGACTCCTCCTCAGTAGGCACGGTCCTGGATGCACAACCTCTAAAAAAGAAAAAAAAGACAGATGCATTTAAATCATATAATATAATAATTTTCACAGTTGGGCTACATTTAAAAAAAAAAGGGCCCATCTGTTGCATAGTTTGCAGTATATGGTTAAAATCAGTTTGAGTTTGGTTCAGAGAAACAGAGCAACACATGGATAATCTGATGCAAAATATCAATCATCTGTTGCAATAGCTGCGCAAGATGGGTAATTTGTTATGCAACAGATGATCTGTACATTACAACAGATGAACGATATGTTATCAGATTAAATATCTGTTGCATAATTTGCAGTAGATGGTTAATCTTTTAGGAGTCGGATTCAGAGAACCAAAGCCACAGATGGGTAATCTGATGCAAAATATACCCCGTCGCAACAGATATCCCATCTGGTGCATCAGATATAACATCTCATGCACCAGATATAAAATCTGTTCAATATCTTTCTTAACTTTGAGTAGAATTATTTTACTTGAAGAAGACGTACTGCATCATCCGGAGGATTAGAGAGATCAGCCTCCTTAATATTGGTGTTTCTCTTTGCAGCTAACCACCTAAACATCCTTGGATGAGAAACCTCATCCGAATAATCCATTAACTACTTTCGGAGGGGAGGAATGGCTTCAAATGCCCAAGCCTAAAAAATGTAAACAGGAGCAAGCAAAAAAAAATCATAATAACTATATTCAATATAAATTAATGGATGAGTAAATTAGTGATTAATTTTACCATGAAAGCTCAAGGAAAGCCGTATAATGTGGTCATCCCCGAGGATAGCTTTTTTAGTAAATATTGGACAGTCAAGTAGAAGCTGTCATATCCCCAGGGATAATTGTTGAATTTATCAAAATCCTCAGCATGCGCCAATAAATCATCTTCTATAACCTTGCTGACGTCTCTTGCCAATATAACTGAATGGGCAAACCAAACTAAGCATAATTTCTCCCTGTACTTCTCTGGTATGGTTTTATCTTCGAGATCTATCAACAAATCCGATGCTTTGTAGCCACGTCGAGCAATGCCAAACAACCCATCTATTTTTCCCTTGCATTTTCTTACCTTGGATCTTTTGCAGGGTGGTGGTCCGTCCGGACGATGGCATATCAGGCCCATCACTATGGCAAACTCTTGAAAGCCAAAACAAACAGGCATGCCACAGTAGTTGATCCAGATTTTATCCATCTTCTTTTTGCCCCCGTCTTTCGGATCTTTATCATCCCCCGTGTACTTGATCCTGCGCTTGAGAAGACCATATACCATCGTCATAGGGAAACGGATACGGGCAGAGGGGTCCTTAGGAAGCTCAAGAAAGCGTCCAAAGTAGCTCTTCTTAAAAAGTCCGCCTACGTTTTTGTTCTTCGTAATTTTCATAAAATGTTCAAAATTTTTCCCCATCTGACATTTAAGTACAATTTGACCAGTTAGTAGTTTTAATTCTGGGTCATTTATTGGCATCACCACTTCAAACCTGTTAATACTAAAAGTTTTGACAGGATCGTGCCGGGATGTTGATATTAACTCACGCCCCATCGGTGATCCATTATCTTCATGTTGATGATCATCCTCTTTCTCTTTCTGACTCTCCAATTCCTCCTCTTTCTCACTTTCATTTTCTTCATCACCATCTATGGACCCTTGTCCACCTCCCTCAACATTGTTTTCATATCTCTTCTCAGCTTCACTTTTCCCTAATTGAGATTGTTCAGGAAGCTCCTTCTAATCCCTCTGCACTGTAGCCCTTTTTTTTAGTGGTCAGACGTTGATCCACTTTTACTTTCTTTTCTTTTGGGAGACATGTTTTACCTACAGACAAAGAAAAAAAAAATTACATTACAGTTGATGTATGCATAGATTTTAAAAAATACATTACAAACACCACGAATACCGACACACCAACAGCCACCACCACAAACATCACCAACCAATGCCAACAAACAAATAAACACCACGAATACCGACACCACCACAAACACCACCAACCAATGCCACCACCGGTGCCACCACAACAACCAAAAATACCACCACCACCACCAACACCAACACCATCCAACTATAACACGACAGTCAACGGAACTGTACGACGGAAACTAGGGATTTCTTGAGTTCTTCCTATGATTTTACCATCAAAACTCAAAATTGTAAACCCATTCTCGAAGATAATACAACTAAAAGTTTTATTTTTCATCATTAACTTAAAAGTCCTTATTTTTTAGAAAAATAAATAAATATAGATCTCTTCTCAAACTCTATTGCCTATGAAGACAAAGAAAACGACTGGTACAAGCAAGAATAATGTCAAAAATATCACCTATGTGGTCGGAAATGAGAAGAAAAGAGATCTGTTGTGAAGGGTTGAGCAAATTTGTTGAGTAGTTATTGTCTGTACTATATTGTTGGGTGAGAATGAGAGAGAAAGGGCCAGGCCTCAAGATTTGAAATGATGAAACATTTTGTATGGGTTGATTTGTATTTTGGAAAAGAATGACAAGTAGTTTTGAAAAAGTTAATTTGGTCCGAAATGATCTTAATTATTTTTAAAATCATAAAATATATGCGTAATTTTTAAAATCATATCAAAATGATTAAAGTTGTAGTTAACCGAATACTCTAGGAGGTGACCCTGTGAAAACTCACCCCTAGTCCTAGATTAATCAATTTAGGAGTCTAACATATGAACTCAATTGAAATTGTAAAAAATAAATGTTCAACATGTTGCGTCAGATTTCTCATCTGTTGTAAATTATCAATCCGATTAGGTAACAACAGATTACGAATCTGATGTAAATTATCAAACAAATTAAGTCATCTGTTACGATAGATTATCCATCTATTGTAAATTATCAAATGGATTGTCATATGTCGCAATAGATTACCCATATGTTGTAAATTATCAAATAGGCGTTGCCATCTATTGTGGCTGACCCTATGAGAACTCACCCCTAGTCCTAGATTAATTGATAGTTTACCCTATGAGAACTTACCCTTAGTCCCAGATTATTCAATCAATGTATTAGTACCCAAGTCCTAGTTTAATCAATTAAGGTATTAGTCTAATATATGAGGTAGTAAGAATCGGTTTGGCTCAGAGTGATCGATCGCCGACTCTGGTCAAGAGGAACACAGTACTATTTCATCATGCAATTGACAAAAGACTCATTTAAATTTGTAGTTGACTCTATGAGAACTCACATTCAATTAAGGTATTAGTCTAACATATGAACTCAATTGAATTATATATAAACAAATGTTTAACCTGTTGCAACAGATGTCTTTTCTGTTGGGTCAAACAGATTATGTAATCTATTGCAACATATTACACATCTATTGTAAACTATCATACAGATTAAACTATTTGTTGTGACAGATTATGAATCTATTGTAAACTATCAAACAGATTAAGTCATTTGTTGCAACAGATTACCCATCTGTTGTAAATTATCAAATAAATTGAGTCATATATTGCAATAGATTACCCATCTGTTGTAAATTATCAAATAGGCACTGTCATCTATTGTAGTTGACATTATGAGAACTCACCCCTAGACCTAGATCAATTAATTAAGGTATTAGTCTAACATATGAGGTAGTAAGAATCGGTTCATCTCAGAGTGATCGATTGCCAATTCTGGTCGGGAGGAACGCAGTACCGTCTCATCATGCAATTGATAAAAGACTTAATTGAAGTTGTAGTTGACCCTATATTTAATTAGGGTATTAGTACCCATGTCCTAGATTAATCAATTAAAGTATTAGTCTAACATATGAGGTAGTAAGAATTGGTTCGACTTAGAGTTATTAATCGATGACTCTAGTTGGGAGGAACGCAGTACCATTTCATCATGCAATTGCCAAAAGACTCAATTGAAGTTGTAGTTGACTTTATAAGAACTCACCCCTAGTCCCAGATTATTCAATCAAGGTATTAGTACCCTAGTCCTAGATTAATCAATTAAGGTATTAGTCTAACATATGAGGTAGTAAGAATCGACTCGGCTCAGAGTGATCGATCGATGACTCTGGTCGAAGGAACGCAGTACCGTCTCATCATGAAATTGCCAAAAGACTTAATTAAAGCTGTATTTGACCCTATGAGAACTCACATTCAATTAAGGTTTTAGTCTAACATATGAACTCAATTGAAATTATATATAAACAAATGTTCAACATGTTGCAACACATGTCTTTTCTGTTGGATCAAATCAAATAGATTAGGTAATATGTTGCAACATATTACGCATCTGTTGTAAACTATCAAATAGATTACGTTATTTGTTATGACAGATCACGAATCTGTTGTAAACTATCAAGCAGATTAAGTCATCTGTTGCACTTGAATATTTTTTTATCCTTTTTTTTATAAAGCAATTTAGGTATTTCCTGTCCGAGATAAAATAGTTAAAATACTAAGGCGGTAAAAAATATTACTTAGTACAACTTTGATAACTCAAAAATCTCCTGAGTGAGTAGTCTTATCAGATCTTTTCAATGTCACCGTCTCCTCGTGCCCCTCAAAAGTTATTAATGAATATTAAAACCCCCCATATCTAGAACTCTCTCTCCTCCAGCCATAAAGTAGTCTAGACTAGACTCAACTCATAACTCTTCTTTATTCTTTATTCTCAATTAACTTTGTTGATTTCTTTTTTTCTCCCTTTTCTCTCTTCTTTCGGATGAGGATCCTTTGGGATCTCAACCAATCAATATCTTTTCTTGACTAAACTGGATGTTCTGATCCGTTTGCTTTTTTGACATTGCAGGTATGGTTCAAAGTTGCTCTTTTCATCTCGTCTTCTTCTTTGTATGTCATTTGAATTAGTTATTTACATCTATTGCTATCAATGATTTACCCATTACCAGTTTGCTATTTATTGAGAAAATTGAAGGAAAGGTAACTTTTAAGTCTTGAATGAACGAACCATTATTTTTATTAAAATATGCGAAAAAAGTCATCTGTTAGGAGAACTTGAAAAGTTTGTTATCAGTATAGTTTTTTTTTATGTCTTTTGTTTGGTACTTTGGTGGTGGTGTTGTTGGGGGGGGGGGGGTTGTGTGGGAACATGGGATGTTTGTGTTGTGGATGGTGTTGGAACATATGGTGTTGTTTTATATGTTTCTTTGTTGTTGATGCTATTGTTGGTGGTGTTGCAACAGTTTCCTCAACTATTGCAATTGATGAATCAGCTGTTGGAATAGACAGAGCAACTTTTTGAATAAATCAAACCAGTAGCAAGGCTAGTTTAATTTATTACAATAGATGGCCCATCTGTTGCAACATGTCATCCATCCTTTGTAAATGATGCTTCATCGGTGAACAGAGGGGTAATCTGTTACATCATATTGGTCATCTGTTGATTCACTTAATTTTGTGTTACCCTTTTATAATGTTCTTTTTGTTCTTCTCTTGTTTGACATCAAATGTATTTCTCTTCTTTGCAGACAAAAGAAAGTGAAATTGGATCCACTTTTGCCCGGCCAGCATTAAAGGCTAGAGTAAAGATGGATTCGGAGAAATAAGCTACTTGCACATGGAACCACTTTATATGTGGGAGGTATGTATTACTGATTAACCTATCATGAAAACACACATCCAGTACAATGATTTTGTGAATGTTTGTTCTTTACCTATTAGGCATTAATTCTTCAAACAAGAAATGGAATTTTACAATTAAGATTGTTAGGTTTGAACTGGTAAGGCTGAGGGACCAAGACGGTGGTGTCGATATCTCGTTACAATTTAATGATGGTTTATGCTCATGTTTTGTGTTAATTTTGGGGAAGGGTTCAAGTTTTTAGCGGCAATGTAAATATCCAATAGTGATTGGACCGGTTTTAATGGCGCAATGGACTTGTTGAAAGGCCTTCGAAGCCTTGCACTGCAACAAACAACGATGGATCTAATAGAAATTTCCCTGGTCCAAATTTATATGGATGGGTTGTTGGAGGAGACTATTATACAACAGAAGGTGTTTGGGAGAAAACCTGTGCGGGAAGAGGGAGATTGAGAAGGCCATATATCATCTTAGTACTTGTTTAAGAGAATACACAGGGTCGGAAGGAAAGTGTAGCGAAATTAGCTTATGAAATTGACATGAAAAATGAAAAAACTGGATGAGATGTGAATGTGAAAGTGTATCCAAAAATGAAAATCCATCAGTCATTGAAGAAAAATAAGAATGATCAAGAGGAATTGACTTTGTGTATCCTCTTAAACAAGTACTAAGATGATATATGGCCTTCTCAACCTCTCTCTTCTTGCACAGGTTTTCTCCCAAACACCTTCTACTGTATAATAGTCTTCTCCACCAATCCATCCATATAAATTTGGACTAGGGGAATTTCTATTGTTTTTATCGTTGTTTGCTACATTATGAGGCTTTGGAGGCCTTTCAAGAAGTCCATTGTGCCATTAAAACTGGTCCAATCACTATTGGATATTTACACTGTCGCCAAAAATTTGAACCCTTCCCAAAACTTGACACAAAAACATGTGCATGAATTGTATTATTAAATTGTAACGGGGTATCGACACCACCATCTTGGAACCCTTCGGCCTTATCAGTTCACACCTATCAAACTAAACTGTACAATTCAGGATCTTGTTTGAAGGATCAGGGTCTAATCATCGGTAAAAAACTGCATTCACAAAATCATTGCACTTTATGTGTCTTCACAGTAGCCTGATCAATAATATACATAACTCGTATGCATGAAAATGGGATCCATTGCACGCATCTTATTCTTCATACCCCATCAGGACATGTCAGTGTTGTTTATTCATCTGCACGAATGTGATGACTATTAAAATGGAGGTGTGAAGAGTCGTGACTTTTTATCTTAACACATTCAAAACAGCTGGTGAATCAAAATCTCCATCTGTTGCAACTGACGAATCAGCTATTGGAAGAAATCAAAACATCTCCTCCAAACATACAGTCCATCTGTCGCGACAGATAATCTATATGTTGCAACAGATGGTAAATCTGTTGCGATAGACCTGACTTTTTTTTTTAATTAATCTGCATGGATGTGATTACTTCTTTCTAAATATGTTTGTTTCAATTTAGTTTTCCTATTTATAAAATCAAGAAAATTTTATTATATTCTCTCAAGATTACCCCTATTATTAAATGACTACATAAAGTATATTATTCACATTTATACTTTCTAATCATAATTAATAAGGCTAATTGGGTAAAACAATCACCTAATTTATATTTTTATTAATTGGCGTGCCAGGCCCATGGGGCCAAACTAATACGTAACAGAGGGACTATTAAAAAGAGGTGAAGACTTTTTATCTCATACATTTAAAATAGCTAATGAATCGAATAATCCATCTGTTGAAACTGAAACGAATGAATCAGCTGTCAGAAGATATCAAAACATCTCCTCCAACTTATACATACTGTCTATCTGTTGCAACAGATAATACATAAGTTGCATCAAATGTCTTATTTGTTGCATATACAAATCATCTATTGCAACAGATGGTAAATCTGTTTTGACAGCCATTTATTGCACATTCAATCCGTCTATCTGTTGCAACAGCTGCTAAATCTGTTAAAAATATTGGACGATCTATTGCAACAACTCAATAATAATGGCTTTTATCGAGTCTCAAATTGTTATGAAAAGGTAAGAAGTAATTAGTGTAAAAGAAAAAGTCGCGACTTTTCACAGAAAATAAAATGCCAACAGTTTGAATGTAATTAATACAATGGAGCTGAACAGTCCTGCCTTTTGTCCTGACACATCCAGATTAGATTATAGGTCCCTCAATATTCATTCAACTCTATTTATTTCTTGCATTTTTTCCTTTCGTGTGATATCTTCAACCACTTCTCTTCAAAGAGTATATTCCTTTCTCGTTGAGGTAAGTTTTTTTCTGGCGTAAATTTAACAGTTGGTCGTATACGTTGTATTACATTGTGAACATTTTTCTTTACATTTGTCAATTCATGCGTGTTCTAGATATGGTTGATCCTTTTCCGAACATTGCTATTCTACGCGACACAGTGCAGGAACTTCAAAGACAAGTTAATGACCTGCAGAGCGAATTGGTCGCTGTGAGAGCGACAATATTCAGAGAGATGCAGAGGCTGATGAGAGCCCTGCTGCTGCGAGTTGATTGGCTGGCTGTCATTAATGATGATGATAATAATAATAATTAGAATGTGTTTTTTCTTTTAGCGTATGTATTTTAATTTTTCTATATTGGATCTATACCTAATGTATTTTATTTTTCATTTAATGAAAAATTTACTTTTAGTCAGACTTTGGCATTTTAATTCCTATTCAATTTTCATTCTGTTTTCTTCTAATCTAATACATGTTAACATGTCGACGGTTGGAGGCGATGTTGAATCCAGTAGCACTAGCAATTTTGGCTTTTGAGTTTTTTCAACAGTTGGAACCGATTGGTCATCTGTTGGGTTTCAACAAATTATCCATCTATTTCGATAGATTTTCATCTGTTGGAGGAAAGCATTCCAGTTGTTTGTGCAACTGTTGAGAATAATTGTGGTCTGCTGTATTATTTAAGTTCATGTTTTGCCTCATTTTATTGATGCACAAGTTATTTAAAAAAAAAGATATTTTATATATAATAAATGATAACATTAGGTTCACAACAATGAGTTAAATATATAAAAGTCCACAACAAACAAACAAACAAACAATAACACAAGTTTCTGCAATTACAACGATCATGGTGGATTATGATTTGGGCATGTAGTTCTTTTGTGGCCAGCGCACTTACATATGGAGCACTTGTTTCTTCTTGATGAAAATGATTCTCCAACTCCACGCCTCTTTTTATATGGCTTTCTTCCCGGTTTGATAGTACTTGGGTCAATATATGGAGGAGGTATTAATCTCCCCATAAGCTCTACTAGAACAACCCAAGATTCTTCGGAAGGCACCGAAGTAATATGCCCACTATATGCCATTTCATATTTTTCCACCGAACAATATTGAGAGGAGTGCTCGTAAACTTCAGGTCCATATTTATGGCCGTATTGAGCTCGAAGGGCTGCCGTAGCATGTGGACAAGGTATTTTGTTCAAGTGAAAAACTCTACACGTACAAGATCTTGTTTGAAGATCGACCGTGGCAGCATCGCCATGACCGGTGATACGGAATATATAATCTGCTATTTTATGAGAGAATAACCTATTCCCCAAACTGATCCCCAAATTGATGTTCATTGATATTTTCTTTTCGATTTCGAGAACAAATCAGGTTCTTTTTTCTGGGCACTTGAACTTTACACGCCTTTCGTTAAAAAAATTGCTATATTTCTCGCTTATTTTTTCAAACATAGCCTTGATGAAAAATTCTCTTTCATCGCCAAACAATAAATTCACCGATTCAGCTATGTTTGATGTCATAATATTGTACCTATAGAAAAGAATCACTTAGTACGACGTCAAACTAAACTTGTAAATCAAACAAGACATTAAATTCATAAGAATGTACCTATTTGCTGGACAGAATGCCCGGCTCTATCTCTCGAAATTGACACGTGCAAGAAATTCTGCTACCTTGGGATTCACATCCGCTATTTGATTGAAATGGTCTAAAAACTCCTCTCTACTATATACTTTAGCTGCTCTATAAAAAAGGTTGACGATCCTTTCATTGTGATAGTTGATTCGAATGTTCTCTCCAAGATGCCTGATGCAACAACCAAAGTAAGCTGAAGTGAAGAAAAGTGAACCCATCTTTGAAATACTTGGATGCCTATCCGATACAAAACACAACTCTTCGGTATCTTCGACGCTGCGTAGAAGTTGTTCAAAAAAAATCCATAAGAGGCATCACATTCCTTGTCCGCTACACAAAAAGCGACAGAAAAGATGTGATTCTCCGCATCCTGCACCGCCGCCGCTAGCAGAACTCCATTATACCTGCTCCTCAAGAAGGTACCGTCGACGGCTATGTCTTTTCTCAAATGTCGAAAACCTTGAATCCAAGCACCATAGGATACAAAAAAGTACTTGAAATTTCCGTTTTCATTCAGATGCAATGTCGTCTTACTTCTGGGATTTGTGGACTCAGTCATGTAACGGTAAGCATCCAAGAATTCATACCCATGCTCGAGTGTCCCCCGAACCAGGTCCTTGACAATCCCCATGGCCGTATATACCTTCCAATAACTGACCAGGACACCCAAATCCGTAAAGATTTGATTGGCCATAAGCCTTGTTGAAGGGCCTTTGCCATCGGGGAAACTAATCCTGAAATATTCACCGAGGATCTTTGCCGTGGTGTGAGGATTTTGGCCCGAGATGTGCTTCGAACCACATGTGTGATGCTTTTCATGTTTATGAATGATGAATCTGTCAGAACTTACGTACTTCACCGCTCTCAACCACCACTTACAGTTCGAATTAGCACATTTAAAGCAAAAGACACTGCTCGAATTAATCACTTTCTTTATTCTGAAATATTTTTTCACCCAAGAAATAAACAAAGTGTTAGATAGTTCATTCTTGTTCTTGAATGACAGTCCAATAAAAAAGTCGGTCCCATCGTCTTGAAGATTTCTAGATTATATCTATTGAGAAGAACTACACATCGTATTGATCGCATCAACAGGCGTAGGTGTTTGATCGTCATCTGGAATAGTCATGTCTAGATCATCCAACCTATCATCAAAGAATTCTTTTTTTTTTCTTCTTCTTCTACGTTCTGGTTCTCATTCTCTCTCATCTTTTCAACCATGTACACCCTTAACACCGGCCTAGTTGAATCACTTAGATAAGAACGCAACCGAACCTAACCAGTTATCTTGAAAGGCAGTATCCTCTGATTTTCAAAGGAGCTGTGCATGTAGCTGATGGCTAATTTTTCCGATTGACAATTCAGTCCACAAAAGTTGATGATTAAGTTCACAAAATCATCATACGAAACATCACTTTGGACTGTCATAGCTATTGTCTCTAGCATTTCACCCTCCTTCCAACGCCATACATATTGATTGCTCTTCTCGACCCAATGACCATGACAATCCACCCCTATTGTTATTAATTCCTCCATTAGTGGTACCTAAATAAAGTCATTTGTTAAAAAAAGTTGATAGTGATTTCATAGTGTCGTGAATGAATCCCAACAGATGTGTTATCTGTTGCAACAAGTAAGTGATGAGTCGTAACAGATTCTTACCTGTTGGGATTCATGTTACGGGTTTGAATATCTATTGCAACAGATGAATCGCCTGTTGGAATTGATATTATAACTAAATCACCTTTGAAGCTGATTCCAACAGATGAGTGACAGTTGCAACTGATAATTAACCTGTTGCGACAGATGACTTACCTGATGCAATAGGTTATAAATCTGTTGTAACCTATGTTGGAATTGTGTTCAGGTTCTGTTGCAACAAGTAACTAATCTGTTGCAACATATATGTCAAATGTTGTAATAGATGAGCCATCTGTTTAAACATGAATCCAACATATCAGTCTTCCTTTGAAACAGATGTCTCATCTATCGTAACAGATGATTTATCTGTTTAAACAGATGGATTTTATGTTGGATTTATGATTGGGTTCTATCCATTGTTGGAAAATAATAACACAATAGCAGTTACCCAGATGACAAATTCAACTAAAAATCATAATTTGACTTACCAACGTCTCCTATGAAGTAATGCCAAAGTGGAAAGTGATGTTAGAAACAAAATTTGACCTAAGAAATTGGTCAAATAGCAATAGTAGCGGTAACAACAACAACAACAAATGGTCAACAAGAACAAGATGTAGATGATAATGAAGTAGAAGATGATACTAATAAAGCAAAAGATGATGAATGAAGCAGCAGCAACAATGAACAACAAAAATCGCTAAGAGAGACAAAATCAACAAAGGGTGAGAAGAGAGAGAAAGACGCCTTTTTTTTCCTCCGTTTTTCGTTATATGGGCTAACATTTGGATCAAAGTGTAAATTTAAAAACTTATGAGTTATT
>NW_025880133.1:0-1113 GCF_002878395.1 Capsicum annuum
ATTGTTAATTTTTTCTACAAGTTAAAACTTATTGTAGTAATCGTAACCTTTTAGCCATAATAAATTATTTAGAATAAAATGTTATGTCTAAATATATATTTTTGGTTCAAGTTACAAAAAATTAGTTCAATAGTTAAGGATATAGCCATAAAGTTTTTCCACAGTAAAATTACGTAGTAATTATTAATTATTATTGTTAAAACTTATCATAGCAATAGTGGTCGTTTAGCCATAAAAACTGTAATTTAAAATAAAATACTATAGCTAATAAATATTTTAGCTTTAGGTACCAAAATATCGTGGCAATAGTTGACTTAATAATAGTTATATTTCTTCAATTCCTAAATAATGTATTTTTAGTTTTGGTACAACTCTTAAGAAATCAATCATTCATAAAAAATTGGAAGAACTCATTCTTTATAAATACCTCGAAGAGGGTGTAACTTTTTAATAATTTTTTAGTTATACAAAATTCTCTACAATTAAAGAATGATAAAATTGGAAGAACATTGTTAATATCTTCTTGATTATCTAAAACATCACTTATTTAGAAATAAAATACAAAAATATTAAAACAATAGTTATTTGAAATGGGGGAATAATTATTTATCATGACGAAATGGTTTAGCCACAAATTTAACATTATCATAAAATTTTATTGCTAGTAATTAATTTTTACCACGAGATAAAATTTGTTATAATAATATTAATTTAGTGTAAATTAGAGTTGTTAATCGTTCGATTCAATTCAATACTACAGGCTTACTTGTAAATTTTAAATATAATTTTAATAAATAGGAACTTCTAGTTAATTTTAATTAACTAATTATGTTGACCTTAAATATAATTTCACCAAGTCTTATTAAAGCTTAATCATGATCAAGTGCTTACGGAATTGTTACTTGACTCAAACTTGGTCATCAAAATAATATATTTATCACTATAATGTGATTTAAGGCATTAATGATTCAATTTAATTTAATTTTATAACTTGTAAGTCTTAAATATAACTTATTTGATTATTTTTATTTCATTTAACTAATTAGACCTGATTTTAGAAAAACCTCAATAAGTATCATTTAAACTGTATTCCGATCAGATATTTTCAAAGTT
>NW_025880133.1:1213-1523 GCF_002878395.1 Capsicum annuum
AAGGGTAATATACCTACTTATAACCTCAAACTTCAACTAACTTCTTAAACATATTAAGTTAATATTTCATCTTATTGCAACATATTATTTATGAATGTTAATTGTACTTTTTATAAAAAAAAAGGTACAATCAAATTTTTTTAAAAGTTGTAAAGAAAGTTTTGTATACTTGATACTTTATATGAAAGAACTTACCTTTTTTAAAAGTATTCATAAAAACATCAATAATTTTAGATATATTATATATTTGTATATTTGAATTCTTTTTTTTTTTGGTTAAGTGGGTGCATTTCAATATAAATAAAGCATT
>NW_025880134.1:0-4112 GCF_002878395.1 Capsicum annuum
TTTGTTGTACATATACGTCATATTAAATTAAAATATAAATATTGTTAGTACTCTATGATCCAATTTAGGGTTGAGACTAATATTCATAATATAAAATATAAGAGAAAGAGAGAAAAAGGTCATAAAATTAAGAAAACACAAATAAAAAAATACTTTGTAAGAATCTATTATTATCTTTTAGTTTTGTCCAACACCACTCCTTTACCTTGCTACAACTAATGATCGTACATGGGCAAACTTTTTACTTTCTTCAATTACTCAAAATTAATATTGTATATATCTTCAAAATCAAAATCAATTGACCCACATATGATCGATCAAAAAAATTATTGTGAGAATTATTTCCTCTTAAATAATAAACGGAAAAGGCTCAAAAATACCCCTAAACTATCTGAAATAGCTCAAAAATGTCCCTCGTTAGATTTTTGGCTTAAAAATACCCCTCCGTTAAATATTTGGCTCAAAAATACCCCTCCCTCTAACGGAATTCGGACGAGGATCAAAAATATCCCTGAACTATATGAAATGGCTCAAAAATACCCTTCTGTTAAATATTTAGCTCAAAAATACCCCTTCCCTTAATGAAATTCAACCAAGTATGCCACCTAGATAAAAAAAAAACTACGTGACTATGCCACATTATCATCCACATGTAAAATGTTAGTATTTTTTAATTATTTGACATTCCTTTATTTTTTATTTTTACTTTTATTTTTATTTAAAAACGTCAGTGAAACGGATAAAATTTACACGACTTTTTTTTATTTTTAATCAAGGTAGACAAACGGTGGTTACATAATATTTTTTTTGAAAAAATTTATTAAATGTAACATCGCTATTATCAAATTCCTTTGATCATCTAAAAAATAAGTTTTTTCCTGTTAATAGGTTTAAAAGTGTGAAACCCAACAAAAGAATCTTATTAAACTGATAAACTCATTAATTATTAGGCCAGTATAAAAGTTAAAATTAATATTTACTCGTAAAATTAACAAATTTCAAACTAAACTTCAAATAAGTTACTCAAAAGATGTGTTTGGCTTTGCTAGCTTTTACTCAAAATGCTTATGTTAAAATGATTTAATAAATACCTCCTCTAATCTAAAATTAATGAATCTTTGAATGTGACACACATCTTCAAAAAGTTAATGAATGACATAATGAAATAATAATTTATCAATATTAAGTATCATTTTACTTCTTTTTCGAACTTGTTTTAAAAATAATAAGATTATTCATCAAAACTGAATTTTGAAAAATGAATTCATTTCGAATGATTAAACAAGTGTTAAAAGAAATTCATTTATTTTTAAAAAGAATTTGTATGTAGTAAATTCAACTCAATTATTAGTACATCAAACATTTGCTAGCTTAGAAGTTAAAATTCTAGCTCCTCCTCCAAGTCAACATCAGATCAAAATCAAGTTGTCCCTCATCCCAAACGACAATAACAAGATGAAATTTAAAACTTTTAAAACACTAATGAAAAGGTGAAATCTAGAACTCTTAAAACACTAATGAAGTAATTAGCAAAAGATTGATTTTTTGGTTTTTCCGTTTCACTGCTTTGCAAAAAAATAAAAATAAAAATAAAAATAAAGAAGAAAGGAATGTCATATAATTAAAAAATACTAATATTTTACATGTGGCATGCTTGGTGGAATTTTGTTAAAGGGAGGGGTATTTTTTAGCCAAATATTTAATAGATTTTTGAGCCATTTCAGATAGTCCAGGGATATTTTTGATCCTTTTTCAAATTTCGTTAGAGAGAGGAGTATTTTTGAGCAAAATATTTAACGGAGGGATATTTTTGAGCCAAAAAATCTAACGAAGGGCATTTTTGAGCTATTTCAGATAGTTTAGGGGTATTTTTGAACCTTTTTCGAATAATAAATGTAGATAAATCATCTAACTTTCGATAATAATAAATCATATGTTAATAAATTGATTGAAGTTATACCTCTATTATCTGTGTTTTTTTTTTTGAAGCTTTGAATTTAAATTGAATTTTTTATCCTTACCGCATTCTTTCAGGCGAGGTCACAATCTATCAAACATAAATTATGATAGAATCTCAAAATATGACAAAGCACACATAAAAAATCACATAATTAAGCAATCAAACCAATATTTAAAAGCAACGAACGACCATAGCTGATAAAAAGAATTTCAAATTGCAAAAAAAAAAAAATACAAATACAAATTAAATAGAAAAGTAAAAGACAAAAATTCATACAATTACTTGGATGCCAACATTAATAAATAAAATTTACTTAATTTATTTTCTATTTTAAGTAAAATTCTTATCAAAATAACCTACCTATTTTTGTTAAATTATTGTTAAAAAGGGACTCACAAATTCGATCAACAAATAACTATTAAAGTAGTATTTTGTTAGTATTAAAGTTCATATTTGATTAGTTCCTCGAAGGTGAATTAATAATTAAAAAAATAGTATTTTAAATTATGTTTAAATAAGGAAAGTGAATTAATAATTGAAAATCAATAGCATTTTTATTTATGTTTAAATAGAGAAAGATTAATAACCAAATTTTAATGGGACACCTAAAGAATAACAAAATAATTAAATAATAATTTAGTAGAATGATAGATGATAGTTTTGTCTATTGTGGAGTTTTTTAATGAAGCTTTTCTAAAGATTTTCAACACTTTTAATATATTATAGATTATAGATACACACACACACACATACATACATACATACATACATAGTTTTTACGTACGTGCGTTGCACAAATATTCTTTATCAGTTATTATAATGATTACGATAGCTCAATACACTTTACTAATTGCATGTGGTTACTTCATATGTAAATTTAACATAATTATATAACGTTAAAAACTTTATGAGTGAGTTTTCTCTCTAGACATCGAAATGGTTTTCTCATTATAAAGAAATTATACTACACATTACGCATCTGACAAAGAGAGAACTAAGCTAAGCAATGAGGCTATGGTGCTTATTGCTTATATACAACTCTTACAATTATCAACAATCTTACCCTTGAGCCATGTTTTATTGACCTTTTGATTGCTACACCTCGATTAACCATATAACATGTCCTTACTTTAATTTAATTATTTCCTAGAAGTAATAGGTAGGCCTATTTAAACATGGTAGCTTATACTCTTGAATTGAGTTGCTAGTTTGGGTATTGAAATCCTAAAGCATTAGTTGTTTAGAATTTAATTATACACATAGATAATCTTTTCCGAGACAAAAACTAAATCTTTAAATTAAACTTCTTTAATGGATCGTCACTTTTGTATTTGTCATGCAGTACCTTTTTTCTTTGCTACTAGAGGCTGAGAGAGATGCATCATAAAATTTATTCATCTATTATTCAACGGTAGATTCCATTGATACCTCAAGCAGACAAAATACCTAAAAAGGGAAAAAAAAGAGAAAATATATTCAAAATTAACAACAAAATATATATAATCCAAATACAAATTTAATTGGTAATATAGAAGATAATGTGGTCATACAAAAAACAAACACATCATTAAGTGTTCGACAAAAATAATAAAACCAAGCAAAAATTTGAAAGCTAACCTCGAAGTTGAAAGAATCCTCCTATTATTAGTCACCCAACAAACAACATCTACTCCGATCTCCATCACAAAGTTTATTCATCTATTATTGAACTGACAAACACATCATTAAGTGTTCGATAAAAATAATAAAACTAAGCAAAAATCCTAGCTCCACCTCTAAATATAATTAGAGAGTCCGGAAAACAATAGCTAACATCTTGCTGCTACAAAAATTTGAACGTCGATTATACATGTGTTGCTTTGCAGAGAATGCAATAAGACTTTTAATATAAGTGATATGTACTATTGTCCAATTTGAATTAGTATAGGATTCTATTGTCCCATTTGAATTAGTATAGGACTATAGAAATTCAACTACTTTTAGGGTTGTGGAATTTTTTAATAATTAATTAATAATTAAAGAAAATAAATAAAAAATAATTTTATCTGTTGTAAATATTTTTAATGAAGTAAAAAAAGTTAAAATAATTTTTTTAAGGTTTTTCTCATTTTTAATATATTATATATATATATATATATATATATATATATAT
>NW_025880135.1:0-1739 GCF_002878395.1 Capsicum annuum
ATTATGTCGTACATTATTTATTTAATAAAAATACATATAACTAATTAATTGATTTTGTACAGTCTACTATGATCTTATTAATTCAAATGAAATGATTTTTAAATGGTAAGTTTGGATTATAAAAGAAAGGAGATTGTTGTATGACTTTAGCATTTTTTATGTATTAAAAAAGATTTACAGACAAAAAGAAGTCATCCCTTAAAATAATTAAATTTGAACTATTTTAGTAAAACAATAAAAAATTGAACATAAGAAAATCCGTAATTCAGAAAAAAGATAATTGTTACCTTATTTGAGTTTTTAACAAATTATAAAGATAATTAAATAATCAATTGACTATAATCAAATTATAAATTTATAAGAAAATTTTGAGAAATAAATCAGTAATTAGAAAAAAATAACCGTTACATTTTTAAAATTCTTCCTAAAAGTATAAAGGTAATTAATATCAGTTTGACATAATCAAACTATAAGAATATGAGAAATTCATGGGATTAAATTTTTGTTATAAAGATAATTAATATCAATTGTTTCCATATTTGAGTCCTTTATGTAATTGTAGATTAATTAAATGTAATCAAGCTATAAAATTAGAAAAATTTTATGGTTAATAAATATATAATATTAATAATACTTTTAATATTTTCAAATTAATTTGATTAAATTTCATTAAAAAATCAGTTAATATTGATAATTATTTTAATAGAGTATATATGCAAAGTTCCGTAATTAATATACATATATTGATTAAAATAAACAACGAACACTAACTACTACTATGGCCATAAATATATTTTGAAATTTACAACATTAAATTTATGGAACTTTAGTTTATATATTATTATGATGAAATTTATTCTAATTAATTGAAATTAATTAGTTGATTGTGTAGTCTTATTACAATTATATCTTATTTTATTTACTTAATGAAAATATATATAATTAATTAACTTTTTTTGTGCAATCTACTATGATCTTATTGATTCAAAAGAAACGGTTTTTAAATGGTAAGCTTAGACTACAAAAAGAAAGGAGATTATTATATGACTTTAGCATTTCTTATTTATTAAGAAAGATTTTGAGACAAAAAGATGTCATCCCACAAAACAATTAGTTCTTCTTCTTCTGTTGTTATACTGCTAAATTCATCTTTTATAGCTATTTCATATTTTTTCAATATTTCTGTTGGTGATATTTTAGTAGTTGTTGATGTTCCTTCTGTTTTATTATCAGATCTTAATACTCTTTTACTTGCTTCGGCTAGGTTTAAAAACCATAATTTTACTGTTCCTATTAATGTCCTTTCTATATATTCTGGTGTATTTGTTTTATCTATATTATCATTTAATAATTATTTTAACATATATCCTGCCTATAATTGTATTGTTTTATTTGTGTCTATTACACAATCTAAATCTAAAAAGTTATAATTTTTATTAATTATTTGTTTTGGTGTCCATTTGTTATATTCATTTTTTAGATATATTTTTTAAACTTATCTTTATAATAATATGTAGGTTTTCTTATTTCTGATGTACCAGGTATTATGTATAATGGATTTATTTATATTATTCTCATTCATTTATTGTTTCTATTATATAATATTGATTTAAATTAACTGTTGAATTTATTTATATTTTTATCTGTTATTGCTACCAAATAATTCGCACTTATTATAAACTTAAATTTTTAGTATATTAAATTTCCTTTTATGGCAGTTATTATACTTTTTTCTATAG
>NW_025880135.1:1839-2861 GCF_002878395.1 Capsicum annuum
AACATGCTTTTATCAATATCTTTGTTCCTCCAAGGTGTACATATTTTATTTGGTCTTTACTTTTTATATTGTTTATTTCTTTATTAATTATTCTTTTTGTTACTAGTGGTATTCTAGCTCTACCTTTTGCATATTACAGTCTATTACATGTTCTTTTTGGCTTACTACATAGTATTCTTTCTTTTTTCTACTAAATATATTTTTTATTGTTGGTATTTTAAATATTTTTCTACACTTAAGTCTAACTCTTTTCCTTTTATTTCGTCAAATATATTATCATCAAATATTACTTTTTGATTTGTTCTTTCTTCATTTAAATATTCTTCCTTTGTTATTATTTTTATATCTTTTTCAGTTGTTTGGTTCATTTTTATATCTTCTTCAGTCATTTGATTCATCTAAATCACTATCTATTTCATTATCTGTTTCATTCTCCAAAATTTCATATATATTATCTTCACTTTCCAATTCGTAATCTATATAATCTATTTGCATGTATTCTGTATTTTCTATCTTTATTTCTGATATTTGTTTCTTTTTTGGGTTTTTAGGCATTTTACAATCTCTAGCTAAATGTCCTAGTTTCTACAATTATAACAAGTACATTCTTTTATAGATTTCTTTTTCCTATATGGTCTTTTATGTTTATAATTTTTTACATAGTATCTTTTTCTTGGTTTCTTATATTTATATTTTAATTTTTTGTATTTATTATATTTCTTATGTTTTCTTCTTTTGAGAAAAGGCATATTCCCCCCCCCCCCCCTGAACTTGTCCTCCAAACTCACTTTAGCACTTAAACTTAACTTCTATTTATTTACCCCCCTTAACATCTTTAAAGTGTATTTGTTTCACCTCTTAAAACTGAATACCGCTTTCACAATGGAGAGTGGGTTACACACGCGCCATGTCAGTGCCAAATCAATGCCACATCAGTTCCAGGTCATTGCCACGTAATAAATTAGGATTTTAAAAAAAAAATCCAACACACATACTATTTTTATGTATTTTTGTTTTAAAAA
>NW_025880136.1:0-1564 GCF_002878395.1 Capsicum annuum
GGAAATCATCCAAACAGACTTGTATCGCTCGCTCTACAATGGAATCTGAATTTATCGCATTTGATAAAGCCAGTGAAGAAGAAGAATGGCTCTGAAATTTCTTGGAAGATATTCCGTATTGACCCAAGCCAGTGGCACCAGTATGTATACACTGTGATAGCCAAACGACAATAGGTAGGGCAGGGAGCATGATGTACAACGGTAAATCTCATCACATACGACGGAGACATAATACTGTTAGGGAACTTCTCTCTAGTGAAATTATCACTATTGACTATGAAAAGTCAAAGGATAATATGTCAGATCCACTTACAAAAGATCTATCTAGAGAAGGAGTGGAAAGAATATCCAAGGGAATGGGTTTAAGGTCTAGGACGAGTCAGCATGGCGGTAACTCTAGCTAGCAGACTGGAGATCCCAAGAGCTAGGTTCATGGAGATCAAACAAAGTTGTGTCTGACAGGTTCAACATTGTCATTTACCCAACCCATTCTCATAATGTAGACAATGTATAGTAAACTAGGATAAGACTTAAGGTGAAAAGTCTTTTAATGATTATCTAAATTTGACAGATTTGACCAAATAGTTTAATCTAAAGGATTGAACATTTAGAAATCACCTATGCGAGGGTTAAGTGGAAGCCGATTCAAAGAGAATGTTAGTAAAGGCCTATTCTCTAAGCTCTCATAAAACCGGGACGTGTTCATGGCTGAAAAGAACAAAATCATGAGAACCATAAACGTTAAAAGGTTGGTTGTGTGACATGTATTGTCTAGGTGTACATTAAAGCTCGACGGTTCAAAGATATCAAATCTGCCGATTGACTGAGTGCATCCGATGCATGTTCACTACGGAAAGTTCAAAGGAAAACCTACTTATCCAGATGCAATCGGTCTTTGCTTGATGATCACATACTTGTCCGTAAAATTTTTATGAAAAATAGTCATTCCCCATTCATATGGGGGATTATTGGGTTCATAGTATATGAAAGAAGTATGAATGGAAAAATGGAGAATAAAATGATGGAGGGGAAGGAGACACTAAAATGGAAAGTGTACTCCCAAATTAGAAAGTTTACTCTTTCTCCCACATTGGTGGAAGAAGAGAACTTGAAAGTGTTTATAATCAAGAACACTTACTCCATATGGAAAGTGAGGCAAGAAATAATAGATGTCTCGCGCCGTCGTCGACGTTGCTCGCTCGGCTTAGCTTCGGCTTTGGATTTGGATCTGGATTTGGCAAAAGGATCGATTGATGAGATCTAACTTTTTGGATAAACTTTAATTGAATTTCGAAGAATGCCAAGGAAAAATGCAGTAAAAAATTTTCTGCAGTTTCGGACCTCCATTTATATATATATACAGTAACAGTTGCACTGTTTCAAGTGAACTGATGCATTGTTTTCGAACTAGTGCTTCAGAAATGATACATTGTTCCGAACTGAGGCTACAGAAGGTTGCAATGGTTCGAAATGATGCTTTAGAAGGATGTAATTCTTCAATGAAGTGACACACTGATTCATGAAATGAGATGACTGTTCAGGAAAAGATGCAATCTTTGATGAA
>NW_025880137.1:0-2356 GCF_002878395.1 Capsicum annuum
ATTTGTGTGAGCCTTGTATTTCCTGCTGCTGCTTTGTTACTACCATTGTTTATATTTTCTTATATTTTCTTGTAGTAGTGGCTGTGGGCATTGATGGTTGGATAGGGTTATGTTCGAGGGGGTTGGGGCGGGGGCTGCTGTGGGGGCGGGGGAAGAGGAAATGGCGGGGGAGGGAGGGAGGCCAAGGTTTGGCCTCAGGGGCGGTAGAGGAAGACGTGTTGATAGAGTTGGTAGGCTGAGGGCTGGGTTTTGGAATATAGGAACTCTTCAGGGTAAGTCCATAGAGCTTGTGAAGATTCTTAGAAAGAGGAGGATTAATATTGCGTATGTTTAAGAGACCAAGTGGGTAGGGTCTAAGGCTAGGGTTGTGGATGGTTACAAGCTTTGGTACTCTGGGAGCGAGAGGCGTAGGAATGGAGTTGGCATTTTAGTAGATGAAGATCTTAGAGGTCAGGTAGTAGAGGTAAAGAGGATCAGCGATAGGTTGATGACTATTAAGTTGGTCATTGGGGGGTTTACCCTGAAAGTGTGTAGTGCTTATGCGCCACAAGTGGGCTTGGATGGGGAGGAGAAGATGCGGTTTTGGGAGGCTTTAAATGAGGTAGTGAGAAGCGTGCCTAGCTCGGAGAAGATTGTTGTAGCAGGAGATTTCAATGGGCACATCAGGGCGTTACCGGGAGGCTTTGGTGATGTGCATGGTGGTTTTGGTTTTGGGGAAAGAAATGAAGAGGGGGCTACTCTATTGGATTTTGCGAGGTCCTTTGGGCTGGTGGTGGTGAACTCGGGCTTCCCGAAGAAGGACAATCACCTGATCACCTTCCGAAGCGCGATAGCCAAGACCCATATTGACTTTTTGTTTCTTAGGAAAGGGAATAGGGTGTTGTGTAATGAGTGTAAGGTCATCCCGAGTGAGAATCTTTCGACCCAGCATAGGCTCTTGGTTATGGATTTGGGTATAAAGAAGGTTAGGAAGAGAAGGGGTGAGGAGTGTAGACCTAGAATTAAGTGGGGCGGCTTGATGCCAGTAAATGCGTGGGAGATAGGGGAGAAGTTGGCAGGAATGAAGGTGTGGGAGTGTAGGGGGGACGTGGATAGTATGTGGGATAGGGTAGCTAGGTGCATCAGGAAGAATGCTAGTGAGGTGTTGGGTGTTTCTAGGGGCCGGGCCGGGTCGGGCATCATCGGGGGGATTGGTGGTGGAATGAAGAGATTAAGAAGAAAGTGGAAACCAAGAAAGGGGTGTATGCTAAGTTGGTTGAGAGTAAGGACGAAGAAGAGAAGCGGGTAAATAGGAAAGAGTACAAGTTAGCTAGGAAGGAGGCTAAGTTAGCAGTTACGGCGGCTAAGACAGCATCTTTTGAGAGCTTGTATGGGGGGTTACAGGAGAAAGGAAAGGAAAAAAGTTGTTTAGACTCGCTAAGGCTAGGGAGAGGAAGGGTTGTGACCTCGATCAGGTAAAGTGCATTAAGGGGGGGACGGTACAGTATTGGTGGAGGACGGCCACATTAAGAATAGGTGGCAGTCATATTTTCATAGGCTTTTGAATGACGAAGGGGATAGAGCTATTATGTTAGGGGAGCTGGAGCACTCAGAGGAGTGTCAGAATTTTAGTTATTGTAGACGTTTTAAGGTAGAGGAGGTTAGAGAGGCTGGTCGTAGGATGCAAAGGGGTAAGGCGACGGGGCCTGATGAGATACCTGTGAATTTTTGGAAGTTTTCTGGCGAGGCTGGTTTAAGGTGGTTGACTGAATTGTTTAACGGAATTTTAAAGACGGCGAAAATGCCCGAGGCTCGGAGGTGGAGTACTATGATCCCTCTTTATAAGAACAAGGGTGACATTCAGAGTTGCAATAACTATAGGGGTATTAAGTTATTGAGTCACTCTATGAAGATTTGGGAGAAAGTGGCCGAGGTGAGGCTGAGACGGATAGTGTCTATTTCGGAGAACCAATTTGGATTTATGCCTGACCGCTCGACGATGGAGGCAATTCACCTGGTACGAAGGCTGGTGGAACAGTATATGGAAAGGAAGAAGGACCTGCATATGGTGTTTATCGACTTGGAGAAGGCATACGACAAAGTCCCCAGGGAGGTGCTTTGGAGATGCTTGGAGGTGAGTGGAGTCCCAGTGGTATATATCAGAGCAATTAAGGACATGTATGATGGAGCTAAAACTCAGGTGAGGACGGCGGGAGGAGACTTAGAGCATTTCACTGTCTTGACAGAATTGCATCAGGGATCTACTCTTACTCCCTTTTTGTTTGCTTTGGTGATGGATGTGTTGACGCGGCGTATTCAAGGAGAGGTGCCTTGGTGTATGCTTTTTGTAGATGATGTAGTTTTGATTGATGAGACG
>NW_025880138.1:0-4161 GCF_002878395.1 Capsicum annuum
TTGATGTATACCCTTTTCCCCCTATTCCTTTTTCTATTCTTTATACTAAAGACAAAAAGAGAAGACATTACTTACAACAGCTTACAACTATTTAACATGACTTGGTGACTCTCTGATTATCAGCTGTGAGAATACCTTAGGAACTCAAAAAAAAAAAAAAAAAAAGACTTGGTGTTGGTGCATATTCAAGAATGATGTAAAAGAATTACTACATTATTAATTAACTAGTGGAATGGGGCCGCGCGATGATAAATTATTTTATTGAATAAAAAATTCATGATTATTCAAGTGCAATATATGCGTTAAGATTTCTTTTAGATTCAAATTTAAAAAATTAAAGTTAATACTTTAAATTCATAACATTATTTATGATTAGTTATGTAGTTTATTCAAAGTTTTCACTCTTTAAAAATTTATGATCTTTTAGAGATGCTTGATTTTATCTATCTCTAGGTAGATAATATAAATTTATATTTTTTTACTAAAAAAATTATTTAAAATATATAAATAATACATCAAAACACAATAAATATAAAAATTGTAATTAGAAGTTCATGAATTAAAAATATTATTTCAATTTTGTATCTGCGTATATATAATGCTTAAATGCTAAAATAATAAAATTTTAAAACTAATTTTAAAAGATACTACAAAATAAATTATCAAGATCCTTAGTTATTATTAGGACTTACATTCTCTGAATTTTAAAAAATATATTAAATTTATATTTGGAAACTCAAACTTCCAATTCTCACCATTAAAAAATATATTAAATTTATATTTGGAAACTCAAACTTCCAATTCTCACCATCAATATGAAGCTAGGCATTAGAAAAGTGATGTGACACCTTTATTTGGCCAATAATTTTATTTTTTTGGGGGGATGATTTCTTCAAATTTAATTTACTTATTATTATTATTTTACAAAAATAAATATTTCAATTACCATTTCCTCTAGTCATTTACATTTCTCAGCAATTATACTAAAATCACGAGAATTGCATTATTTTGCATAGATAAGAAACTGCTATAATTGACATGTGAGAAGGTGATAGTATTAATTTCTAATTAATTTGAAAACTAAAAAATAATTAAAACTTTAAAACTTCATCAATTAACTAATAATGAAATTTAAGAGGTACAAAAATATATGCTTGCACTAATATGATTTATCATAAAAAATTTGAAGGGGTACGCCACATGATCACAATATACATCAACTTACTTTAGCTACATCTTTTAATGTTGAGTTGTAATTATCAATAATTATAATGAGCAATATGAAAAGAATAGTAAATTCCTAATTGTGATAATTAAGGAATCAATTTTTACATTAATTTCTTAAAAAATAGAAAAGGCCAAAAAATAGAGGGAAAAATAAGTTAGGTATTGTATTAAAATGTAAAAATAAATAATAATTATATGAACTAAAAGAGAGGCTTTTTATATAATTTCAAAGAGGATAATTACATAAAAATTTATGGCCTTATATGCTATTTGTCTTCTTCTTTTCTTTTCAAAACAAAAAATTGTGAATAATATTTTAATTTTTTCACTCAAATACTCTATTTTATTATCAATTTTTTAAATTTAATGCTTGAACAAAGAGGGTGTTGGAATTTTTTTATAGAAAAATAGCCAATAAACTAAGTGCTAAAGTTATAAGTTGGGACATATTCATTTTTTTTACTTTTAGCTTATTTTTATACTCTTCTGACCTAAAAGTAAATGTTTAAAAATAAATTTTTCTTCAAACACCAAAAAATGAAAACAAAAAAGGAGCTTAAAAGCTAAAAACACGTAAAATAAATTAATTCGAAAACTCTCGAAGTTCTTGAAGTTATTAAATTTTCATTCTTTAAAATGCTTCTAACGATAGTTTTTAACCTCATTATCGAATTTATAAATTAGGAATGCACTAACATGCAAAAAAACAATAACATCAAGCACATAATGTTCATTTTAGAATATTGCAAAAAACATCACAATAAAAATTTACAAAATCTAATCACAACTTAACATAATGAAATATGTATGTACAACTATAGTCATGTGAAAGAAAGGAAAAAATAAAAGGAGGTCATTTCTCTTTTCAACATTCTATTTTATCTTATCCATTGTCCTATTTTTATTGTCATTACGTTTCTAAAATACAATTTTAAGAAATAAGGGAAAAAAGTATCACAATAAAAAATGACAAAATCTAATTATAACTTAACATAATGAAATGTGTATGTACAACTATAGTCATATGAAAGAGAAAAAATAAAAGGAGGTCATTTTTCTTTTTTGTTACTACTCTAGTCATTCATTACAATTATTTATTCTTTATTGCCTTCACTTTTTTTTTTTTTTTCATTTTTCTCATTGACATTAATTTTACAGTTACAACTACATAATACATAAAAAAAAAAAAAAAATTATCATTAAGATTATGTTATATTAATTTCTCTTTTGTGGATTGTCTCAAACAAATAGTGAATTGGGTTCTATTGCAAAATATCTATTTTTAGGATAATTTTGATTTATTTTATGAAATTTTTAATAATCTATTTATTTAGTAGATTATGTAAAAAAAATTAAGGTGTCACATCAGCTTATCTATATTTCTTCTTTATATCTATTTTTAGTATCACAACAAATAAAAGTGAACAAATTATGTAGTAATCTAAACTATATAAAGAAAGCAAAAAGAGTATATATAATTTTTTTAAAAAGACATTCATCTCAAGTAGTTCTTATGTCCTTCTTCTCAAATCTTTACATAGTCATCATTTCATCTTTACGTCATTTGCTCACTATTTGATCTTCTTCTTATCCCTATAAAAAATAATACATCATAAAAATTAATATATTATAAAAAATAGATTTAAATTACACAAGTTCTTGCTTAAAACTTACAAACAATATGAGATAACAATAACAACAAATTTAATGTAATCTCATGTATGAGTTTAGCAAATCAAGTAAATGTCAAAGGAACAATGCATGTAGAAGAAGAAGAAGCAATAGCATACCCAAAAGAAAATAATAAGGAGGACATTTTAGAAGATATACAAATGATTTTTTTAAAAAAGAATATATGAAAGTTCAAAAAATATATAGTGAATGAAATATCTTTAATTTTGATGATGGAGGAAAGAAGACTTATAATAATTCTATTTATAAGACGACAATATGAAATATCAAAGATATCATGAACATGACTATTAATATAATTTAGGAGTTATGATCATCAAAGGTCATGAGAGTAATGATAAAAAATTATTAAATTTCTATATTAAAGAATAAAAATAACTAAAAATTACACAAATACACAACTTATGTTTCCAATATTACAAAAAATCTCAACTCCCTGAACATATTACAAAAATTTCAATATATACACAGAATGTTATACATATGTCGGCTATGTTATGTATATTAATGAAAGAGAATAAAGTAATTTAAAAAGTGGGAGAGAGTGTAATAACTTCCAAAAAGGTTGGTATAAATAAAGAAGTAGTAATTGATTCATTCAATTCATTTTGATTATTAAGAAAATTGATTGATTAATGAAAAAAAAAAGTTAAAAAAAAGTAAAATGGAAGACATTTTTTATATGTCATATAGAATTGCCTAAAGTTCTCCTCTATATATATATATATATATATATGGCCGATACTTAAAGATAAGAGATAAGAAAGAATATTTAATAATGCAAGTCGGGTACTCTTTTGGGCCCCATCGTCACATGCATTATTAATTCTGCTTTCAGACTTATTTTGACGCGTGCTTCAACAGTTTTTCTTTCTTTTGGAAAGTAGTGATAAAGGAAGCACTCTGACCACCCTGATTATTACAAGACATAAAGTGGGCATCCCCACCTGACTATACTAGCTAATAATACAAATTGTATATTGTCTTATGTATCCAAGTTGTGCAAGACAATTGAGTCGAAGCTCACTCCTGAGTCATCGTCTTCATATGGATCCTGAGCATTATGGAAGTGTGCAATACTATCTTCTTCGTCTGATCTTGCTGAATTATTATCTGTATTATTTATCTCCGGGACAGTTCTGTCTAAATTAGTGGGTTGTCCGTCTGGCTGTCCATTCATATGTTTATCTTGTGTCTGGTTGCTGAAGAATCTGTCTAAAGTCTGTTTAATTATAGTCTCTA
>NW_025880139.1:0-3003 GCF_002878395.1 Capsicum annuum
ATCAAGACACTACTTAACGTGGCTTGTCAGATTCCTTAGGACACCTTAAAACCTTAGGCTCTGATACCAAGTTAGTAACGCCCCGGAAAATGGGTCCCAGAGCGTCACACAGTGCTTGAGGCTACGAGTAGCCCCAAGCTAACCCTTTGAGCCATTTTCATTCAGTTCAACACAAATCAATGGGATTTCCATAAATAACCCTCAAATATCAACAGAGTAATCATCATCCAAGAATAAAATAATTTCAGAAAGATAATAAAATACGACTTATAACTCAATTTCCAACATCTATACTAGTCTAACAAGCCTCTAAGAAAATCAATAAAACCAGCGAGCCATTGAGACATGCCCTAACTAACTCATACTCAGTTATCAAATGTAAATAATTTCGAGAAACCAATATTAGACATCATATCCTCGAAACATGAGGACTCACCACAACATAGGATGTAGAACAGCGTGCCCAAAGAATCACCATCAAACTTGGAACTGAGCACCTGAACCTACATTCTGAGAAAATGCAGCCCACATTCGAAGATGTGGGTCAGTACCATGGAAAGGAACCGAGTATATGGAGGTGTATGCAGTTGTATAAACATCATCATCATAAATATTTAAAAGAAATATGCAGGATGTATGAAAAACTCACATAGCTCGAAGAAAACCATCATAATCATAAGAGGATGAAATAAGTACAATAACACATGTGAGTCATCATATAATTTGTCAATCATTTTCAGTTCATCAAGAATATTAATTCTCATAATGTAAATATCATTTAAATCTTTTGAAAGAATAACTTTCACAATTCCACTTTCAAATCACTTCACCATTCACCATAGACACTAGAAAACACACACACACTGAGAGATCCTATAACTAACATAAACCATGTGAGTTACATGGAGTCCAACGTACAACCCACATTGGGGAGAGCCATCCTATCCTTGCCATCGGAGTAGGACTATCGATATCAAATCCACACAAACTAGTGATCACTATATAAATCAGCCTCAGGCTCACTCCTACGGGGGCACGTAGTTCTAGGGAAGTAAGGTCATTTTATACCTCCCACTCGGTGCTAAAGATTTCTCTCGAACTTAGCTCAGATCATTTCAAAGACAATCTACAATAAAATAATTTTAGTAATATATAAATATACATCGGGAGCCATCATGCTTCCCATCTATCAAAATCAACCATGTTGTGGATTTCTTTCACACTCGAGTTCAAAATAACTCCATTAAGACCAAAAGGTCAAATCGTTCAAAATATCTCAAATATTCAACATCAACGTGCTTATAACACACAGGTTCATGCTTCAAATTCGTAAAAGTCAAATAAAAATCATGCCTTTGTAAAGAAAATTACTTTTGGGCACAAGAATGACAGAGAGTTCTTGTTGAAAAACCCCACATACCTTGAATGATGAACTTTACATCGATACTCATTTTTTAGATGTTAATCGTGCCTTTGAATGATGGTTCTTCAAGTTCTTGAACTCGAAACTTGAAATCTTGAATAAATTTGCAGAATTAATAGTGAACTTTGGAGGTTCTTGAAGTTGGATGTAGGAGATTAGGGTTTTCTTTTTGAGCGAATTAGATGAAATATAACATATAATGCTTCTAATAGGATTTAATATAGGGTTTGGACGAATTTTGGGTGAGGGGCAATGACCAAAACGTCCCTAAAAATCAAATAATTCTCAAATCTGTCCTTTTGGTGGGCTGTTTTGATAGTCTAAAGTAGATCAACCATAACGTTTTACTCTGATATCCAAATTGGATGAAACCAATTTCATTAGAAAGAGGACTCTCATATATTTCCGTTGATCTATAGTATCTCACCCAGATCATTGTGTATAAGGAGTTATGTTCGTTTGAAGTTGACCCAAAAATTCACTTTTGATAGGCTGAAGTAGATCGACCATAACTTTTTACTCAGATAGGAAAGAGGACTCGCAGAGATTTCTGTTGATATATAGTAGATCACCCAGATCATTATGTACAAGGAGTTATGATCATTTAAAGTTGGAGCAAAAATACGCCAGGCCTCAGTACTTTTTTCTGCACATTTTACTGTTCACTACTATTCACGGTTCGATCGGAATGTTCATAACTCATCGCTCGAGTATCCGTTTTGGATGATCCACATATCGTTGGAAAGCGTATTCGATACTCTACGCAATGGTGGGTCATAATATAAGATATTCCACCTGGAAAAATTTATAATTCATTCTAGAAAATAGAATCCAACACGTTTACGCACAAAATTTCAACAAAAAATTTCCTAGGGTATTACATCATCCCCCCTTGGAAACATTCATCCTCGAATGACGCCAGACATGCCAAGATTAGATAGGGAATAGTGTATACAGCTGAAACCATTCGTTAGACTCATCACCACATCGTTTCTCACTCCGAATGCAACATAAAATGCATAAATTCAATAGAGAACATGTTTTAAGATTAATTACTAATTAAAATCAACTTTGAGCATATCATCATTAACTAATGACGCATCTAATTAATTTTCAGGAGATAGAAAAAAGCAATTGGCACGTTGCACGCAATGTCCTTAGATTTGTGTTATGCTAAATTATGACATCCCAAAGTCAAATTCTCCCAAAAATAGTTTTCTCCAAGATGAATTCACTTGCAACACTGTTTTACCCTCCGGTGAAAGATGTACTTTTTACAACACAGACATTCTCTTTGCTCATATTACCGAGCACCATAAGAATCAATTCTATAAAATATGTTTGTGTGGAAAAGGAGCTAAAACAAAAGAAGATTATGTAGCCCACAAAAGCCAAAAAAAATCATTTTTGTATTCTAAATGTCTCACCCTCTAATTCCGCTAGAAAAAAGTTTCTTTGGCAAAAAAAAAACTTTGACCGTGGTATTCTTGATCCACTAAGGTATCACACCAAGAAAGTGTGATACAATTAATCCCTTAAATCTTCATCAACGTAATCGTACCACACTTTTTGACGTCATA
>NW_025880140.1:0-2034 GCF_002878395.1 Capsicum annuum
GAGGTAATAACTATTAGCTGAGTGACTATATTAGAAATCGACTCCGATAATAACACAATCATATCTAAGAAGCTGAAGAAATGTATAATCTTTGTCTGCAGGTAGTTTTGGAGAAAAAACTAACAGTAGAAAATGTGGTAAGTATCATCATAGAGTAGAAATCAACTTTAAAAGTACATTATATATAATCTTCACAGCTCCATCAACTGTCCTACATCAATAGAATCAAAACTAAGGGATGCTCAACCACGTTAAGCCTCGAGGAATAGTTTAGTCCGACAATACTTGATGATTTACGTAAGACAGAGGCTCACTCTATAGGTCAAAAGACAGGTTTTGTGCAACATCACGACCCCTTAGACAACTTTTGTGCAGTCATGAGACTTTTTGTCAACCAGATTGCTGTTTCTCTAGACGAAATTCCATCATCCCCGAATGGTTTCAGCACACCAGCACGCTCATCGATTTTTTCCTGCTTAAGTAGTCGCGCACAAATCTCCAAACGAGACTCTAAAGCTTCAGCTCTTTGTTCAGTGGGATTACCCCAGTCGTCTTTGTCCTCCTTACTAGCTAATGCGGCTAGTGACTTGAGCTGCAAAACCTTATCATCCAGTGCTTGAAGAGCGTCTTTCTTAGCCTGTTTGGTGTCATAAACCGCGGTTGCTTTCTTTTCTAGCTCGTCTTTGTGTAGAAGTGAACCATCGCTTTCAGTTGACAAGTAGTCAATAGCAACTTCTCTACACTCGCTACCATTTTCAGTTTCAGCAACACAGCATCTTGGTGCTGCCTCTGGATCTGGTTTTGCCGACTGTGAATTAGATGAAGTGCTTTCTTCATCAAAGGAACGTGTTTTATCGTTGAATCTTCCATCAGACAATGTCATTCTGCTAGATTTTGCGGAGATACATTCCACTATATCTGCTTCCTCATGGTCCAGTGGACTGCTCAACACCTCAAGCTCTTTTGTCTTGTTATTCTTCGTATCACCCTCGTCAAATTGACTAACATGCTCCGGAGAAACATGCTCTTGTTCCTCGAACCATGTTTTTGCCCTTGAACTTGACGAGCTTGGAGTGATCGTAGTTTCTGTTCGTGAGATAGTCTCCTGTTGGTCATATCCATTGCAAACAGCTGCCTCACTCTACCCACTTTTAGAATCCTCACTATCTTGAGAGATCCTAATCGAGTAGCTTGTTGGATCGACTCTCTTAGTGTCAAGTTTGGCTCGGAACGTGTTATAATTGCCAGATAAGTTTCTTGGCTGAATGTTATCACTTTCGTCAAAGTAAAGGACAGTTCTCTTCTCTTTTAGCTTCAACTGTCTGTCTCTGCTACCTCTCGGACTGATAGATTTTCCAGGTGATGGTCGTGTTTTCTCTTTCGTTCTGCTCGGGGACTTCACAGGAAGAAATGCAGATGAAGGGTTGTGACACAAGAGGAGGTATGGTTGCAAATGTTGATGTCTCAACAGCTCGGCAGCCTATAAGTAGAGGTAAAAATATATATCAAGATGAATCTCAATTTAATACTTCCTTCGTTTCATTTTGTTTTTCTGGTTTTAATTTGGCACGAAGTTTAAGAAAGAAAAGAAGACTTGAATCTTGTGGTCTTAAAATGAAGGTATGCAGAATGTATCAAAATGTAATTTAAGTTTGTGATCTTTAAACATGCCGTGTAGAAAGTTAGAATTAAGGAGTTGCTGTAAAAGGAAAGAAACATTCGCTTTTAAACGGACTAAAAAGGAAAATAAGATTTAACAGATTGAAACGGAAAGAATAACATTTGAACATATGTAGCTCGCACTCACTGTAGGTCGGTGTTCTGGAGATTTCCTTAGCATGCTTTTTATTATCTGTTTCCTGCAAGAATTAAATCTGCTTTGTCAACTGACTGATTTGTTATACTTGTGGCGTGCTGAGAAGGAAGATACTTACAAGGTGGAGGAGTATATAATCGGAAGTGGTGAGAACAAACCCCGGTTTATTTTGTTGATAAGTCCAGTTTTGTCCTGTTGGATTTACATTGTCACTATAT
>NW_025880141.1:0-1790 GCF_002878395.1 Capsicum annuum
ATTCTGAGTTTGTCTGTCTGTCGGTGGTCTGGGTGCTGGGGCGCTGGCTTCTGACTGTGCATTATTTCAAATCTTTTTCTTCTTCAACCGCTTATTACCCCAGTTACCACTCTGCGGCTGACTCTGGTGCTGGTCCGCAAATCTAGATCTCTTAGCCTGTCTATTTTTCTCTCTAGATTCAATAATCTTTTTCTTCTTCTCTTCCACTTAATGCATATGAATGGTTAGTCGAGCAAAGTCTAACTCCTTATTCAACATAGCCCCCTGGCACTCAAGTACCAGGTCATCAGCGAGGCCAGATACAAACTTCCTCATCCGGGCCCTCATATTACTAGTCAACTCTGGTGCGTAGCGGGCTAGTTTATTAAACTTCAAAGTGTACTCCTGGACACTCATACTTTCCTGCTTGAGATTCATAAACTCTTTCGCTTTGGCCTCCCTCAACTCCAGAGGAAAGAATTGATCAAGGAAGGCTTCCACAAATTCACCCCAAACTATGGGCTCAGCACTTTTACCTTTTCCATCTTCCCAGTCGGCATTCCACTGACTCGCAACGTCCTTGAGCTAATAGGTTGCTAGCTCCACCCCTTCAACCTCATCCATATGCATGACCTTAAAGATCTTTTCCATCTTATCCACGAACTCCTGTGGATCTTCCTCTACCTTGGTGCCAGTGAACTTAGGTGGGTTCATCTTCATGAAATGTCCGACTCTAGTAGCCTCAGATGTAACAGATGCAGACCCAACGTCTTTCGATCGTTGAGCTTGGTTGGCTACTAACTGTGTCAGCATATGAATAGACCGTCTGAATTCTGCATTTGAAATATCTCCCTGAGCAGTTGAGGGACGGTTGACATTAGTCCGTGGATCCCGAGATGGACTGGTCAGGACTGGAGGGACTCTCGAAGTAGGGACAAATTTTGAAGTGTGAGCCCTATTACGGGTCCGCATCCTATGGGTGGGACGGACCTAATCCACCTGAGCATTCTGATCGACGATATGACGTGGAGGCATAACTATGTTTTTGAAACATAAGTGATCATTGATTAGGGGATAGTTCAGACTCTGAAGCACGAACTAAATCACAAAGAAGGGAAACATTTCCTAAACGCCTAGCAGCCTTTTGCTTATAAGTGTGGCGCGCTACACACCCATAAACAAGACTCTACCCAAACGATTTCGCAAACACCCTGGGACCATGAACCGTGCTTTGATACTAAGTTTGTCAAGACCCAAACCAGGGCCTGGCCGTGACGAGCATTTCAAACCATGGAGACCCAAAACACCCCTATCTATCTGGTAATCATGCACCTAATTCATATGATCAAAGTAATGCGGAAGAAACACAATATAATGGAAACATAATCAAGAATCACATAAAAATGAAAATGGGGAATAGTGTCCCAAAATATAAATCAACATATCTAAAACAGTCTGCGAAATCTCTACTACATGACTGAAACAATGTCTATCTGAAAACTGGGACAAGGCCCCCAACAGCCCCAAAGCTAATATAAGATAAAAGGACTGCAGGACATAAGACCTTCCAAAACATAAAAGGCTCACCATTTGTCTCTACAACTCTGTCTGAATGATCTACTGATTCTCTTGACCCCTAGACTGGGCCTCAGAACCTGGGAGGTTGAAGAGGGGAGGGGTTCAACACAAAAGTACTGGCACGTAGAGATATCAAAACAAAACATAATATTTTTACAAAGTATAGTTGAGAGCCATTATAAAGCAATTTCGTTTCAAATGATTTGATACGAAATTGCTTTATAATGGCTCTC
>NW_025880141.1:1890-3917 GCF_002878395.1 Capsicum annuum
ATCAAAACAAAACATAATATTTTTACAAAGTATAGTTGAGAGCCATTATAAAGCAATTTCGTATCAAATCATTTGAAATCACATGGGTGTAATGCAATAGTTTTCTCAATAATAATGAAATACAACTGAGCTAGCTGGAATACCCTACATAATTTACACTAATTGTCAAACCTCGGTTGCCGCCGAGATTAGAGTATAAGTGAGGGAGAGACACACAAGACCACGAAGCATGGTGTCTCAACCCAAATCAAATATGGTAGTTCACAAGACCACAAAGCATGGCTACTAACCATAATCCCAATCTGATTAATATAATATCAGGTACACAAGACCACAAAGCATGGTACCAAGTTTTCGAGTCGGCAAACACGATTTCCAGCGTAGAATCAATTGACTCACGCTTTCTTCGGGCAACCACCTATCTTATTTAAAATCAATGCATTTAAATTTCATCTTATTCAATCACATGTCGTATTTTGTAGGGTATCGTCATACCCGACTTGCAAGTCATCAATATCACATTCACATATGCATAATCATGTAAAAACCAAGGTGCTTCATCATTTACAAGTGGTGAACAATATTTATTTCAAATTCATGCTATCTTTTGTTGATCACAATATAATATGGAGTATCGAAACATTATCATGTGAATTTGAAAACAATTTATCATTCATATTTATCAAACTTCCATGGAAAATCTCAAATCACATATGCATGGTTTCAACCATTGAAGTATATAGGCAAACAATTCCCATGACATAAAGAAAAAGACTTAAAAATCATATTGAAAGCAAGATATTAGCATTTGATTGAAAACCCCCATTTAAAAGCATGCATGTTCATAAAAACTACACCCATGAGATGTTTGGATAACCCCACGTACCTCTATTTCCAAGGATAATAGGTGTTTTTTGAAGCTTGCGGATTGGTGATTCCAAATATATAATTATCTTTGAAACCCTACGGTCAAATCTTGAACTAGTTGGGTTTTTATTTTGAAACCCTAAGGAGAATCTTGAGCACTTTTGATGAAAGAATATGTATTTTGGGGTCCTTGGAACTAAATCTCATGTTTTAGGGCTAAGTAAGGGTGGAAAAGGACCACTTTGTCCTCAACATGGAGTGTTTAAATCACCAGAATTCCTTACATAGGCGCCGCCCATCCCATTGCCTATCTTCACATAGGCGCTGCCTAGGCTATCGCCTATGTTCACATAGGCGCCACCTAGGCTATCGCCTATGTTTACATAGGCGCCGCCTAGGCTATCACCTATGTTTTCCAGTGGCCATGGGCGATTGGTTAGGCATCGCTTATCACTTTGAAAGGTCATAACTTCTTGCTCGGGTGTCGGATTTTAGTCAAATTGGTATCGTTGGAAAGCTAACTCGAATACCTATCATTTGACACATAGCAGGTTCCCTAATTCGACATATACAGAGAGTTATGGTCAAAGGAAGCTGACACACTTTACAACGTCCACGAAAAGTTAGTCGATCGAAATAGTTCCAACTCGTCCTTGAGTTGAAGGACCTCTTTGGTCTAAATTCAAGCTTGAGCGGATTCACATGCTACACAATAATTAACATGCCGTATTGGCATAGGATTTTTTTATGGCTTCGGGATTAGCAACGCATCGAAATCATGGTCTATATTGTAGCCCAAATTGCGGGGCGTTACAAAAACTATACTCGATCTATTTCTAGAGATGGACTACAGATTGTAGACATTACGACAAGATCAATGGTACATGAGAAATGGGGTTGGTGGGTTAAAATGAAACAAGATTGAGATGAAGCGTCAAAATGAAGATTGAGGATAAGTTAAAGGTTTGTCTATGTATCCGGCTTCATTTTTCTTCCACGGCCATGAAGATTAAAGCGTAAAGTATTCACTCTGTTTCAATTTGTTTATTTTATTTTAATATGATATATATAGTTCTTACTTTTGCTGTGGGCCAAGTTGGTGCTACTGCAATTCCTGTTTCTTCTCCTTTATTGTGCAATTCAAATAAGATATGCTTCTT
>NW_025880142.1:0-1512 GCF_002878395.1 Capsicum annuum
TTCAGTTGCCTCCAATTAGTAATAGAGTCAGGAGTTAGCCCGTTTAACCATAGAGTTGCCTCTCCAGATAGAGACAATGGAAATAAGTGCAGTCGGATCGTATTCTGTCCAACCTCTAGATTGTTAAATGATTTGCATATTGAGATACATATTCGGGTCGTCGTCTACAAGTCCACCAAATAACCCTTTGAGTTGCGATAGCTGGATCATGGTGCTAGTGATATTGAACTTGGTTTCGGGTGCTAAAGGCGGAGGAATAATAGCCCCTGTGGGACCAGCCCCATCCAAGTCATCATCATCATCATCAAACATAACCTACATAGCTCGGCGTTCAAGTCTCATTCTAGCTTGACGATCTCTGTTGACATTCCTATTCAATGGTGCAACCACATCATCTGCACGACTTGGATTTAATAACTCATCATCACCCAGGTCCTCATCATCAAGATTTGGTACCTGACCTGGGGTATCAGCATTCTCTTGATTTACTGGCGCAGCTGCCAATGGAGTTAATTTAGCCTGCTCCTGTTGAGTAGCCATCCTTTCAAGGTCTCATTGCGCATCTATTCTACCAATGAGATGTGGTTCAGGATTTATAGGTAATAATGGCTGACCAGATTTTCGTGTATTTGGCATGCACTCCACCAAACCTGAACAAAACAAAAACAACAAACAAAAAGTAAAATTTGAGAATCTTTGACCAAAGGGTCTATTAACTATCACAAACTTAGTTGACAATTGTATTCCCCGGCAACGGCGCCAAAATTTGATATGCCCAAATTACAACTCTCGTTAGAAAGTGTAAGCGGTCGCTGTCAAATATAGAACCCAACTAGGTTGGGTGTCGAAACCCATAGGGAATACTATGGTCACAAAGTATTGCGACTATTATTAGACAGTTGATCGAAGGTTCCAATATAAAGGGGGTTTTGGTTTAAGTGCACAATAATATTATCAGTGTAACGATGAGATGATATGTGTAATGATATTTTGATCACAGAGAATGACAAGTTAGGGTTATGTCCACCTTGTAGCTTCTACTTCTCTATTAACTATGAATACTACAGATTTTATGCATGCATGCACTTATAGAGAGACGTATTCTAATTCAAAATCCAAGTGTTTTTCAACCATCAAGGATTTATTCACCTTAGTTCTTTCGAATCTAAAATGTACAACAAATTGTATGAACTCTCCAAGAAGTTAATCCTGCTAGGCCATTAACGTGTAAATTAGAGGTTGGAAACCCTAATTTCTCGTCACACTCTCTTTTCCAAATAGTAACTTTTCTATCGAATAAGTTATTGCTATAATGGCGCATTCCCTATGTTTGCAACCACGAGAATTCAATCAAAATGAAGAGAGTAATGATATAAGTGGTGTGACACATCATAAAATCTCAAAACCCATAGCAATAGAGAGTATATTACGAGGTTTCCATAACCCTAACAAACAAGCTTAGCTACTCATGAATAAAACAGAAATCAACATAGAAATATTCATCATACCAAA
>NW_025880142.1:1612-6037 GCF_002878395.1 Capsicum annuum
AATGCGCCATTATAGCAATAATGGCGCATTCCCTATGTTTGCAACCACGAGAATTCAATCAAAATGAAGAGAGTAATGATATAAGTGGTGTGACACATCATAAAATCTCAAAACCCATAGCAATAGAGAGTATATTACGAGGTTTCCATAACCCTAACAAACAAGCTTAGCTACTCATGAATAAAACAGAAATCAACATAGAAATATTCATCATACCAAAACTTAGAATGATCTTGGTGATGAAGATGACTAGCAAAATTAAGAGAGAAACACGTTTCTCTTTCTTCGTGTTCAAGCTAAGCCGTCCGTTCTTGTTTTCAAAACTAATACAGAATCTGAATAATTGAATAATCCCTAAAAATTCAGCCATAAGGATTTTAATAACATCCTTCTCTAATAAATTGCTACTACATCCTTAACTATTTAAAAATATTCAGTTTGCCCGGGAAAAAGTTCCCATACAGCACATTCAGTCCAAAAGCTGCTTTCCTTTTTATGTGAAGTTTTCCTTTGCTGTCCACAGGTCCCCGAAGTGCTGAAATCTTCCGTATTAGTACCTGAAAAGCATGTTAATCACATAGGTCAGCTCACTTAACTAAAAATAGACTAAAAGTGCAAGACTTATGTATTTTATTCTCAAAACTTAGCTGAAACATGGGTAAGTTATGGTGCTTAGACGTATAAATACGCCCAACATCACCACCCCACACTAAAACTACCCAACAATCATCAACCATGTGCGCTCACACAAAATGTTACCCAGAATCACTCATAATTTTGCATTTTTTAGAAATATGGGTATAAGAACTTGCTTGCTCTCACTCTCACAAAGAATTCTTAGATTACAACAGATGACCATATGTTTGCCCTTAGTGTAATGCTCCACTAATGTCAGAATGCAAAGGTTAGGATCAAATAGGTCTTTACGGGTTGTAATGTAGGCTAAATGGACAGGTAGGACTATTTTGGCCAGAAATGGTGACTATGTTCCCTAAGCTCTTTAATACACTACATTATGCTATTTACACTAACTTTTAACAACCACTCTACCTTCCTTTCATCTACCAACCCCCTTTCACCCATTTTGTTACGCAATCAGAAACATAATGATAGGAATATACAACTATTTTTTTTTATTTTTCTCTTCTTTTTTTTTATTAAGCATCCCTATGATAGCCACCCTCGATCACAATATTTTTATGTACCAATAACTAAACTTTGGGGCATCACTTTCACCCTTTTCCTCTTATTTTGCCACACTCTTTACTCAACTTGATTCTACAATTTAAAGTACTTAGGAGCTTTTGGATCAAATTATGGTCTTTTCAAAAAAATGGATCAGGCTACATATGAGGTTGCCAAAGAAAATAGCTAAAGGCTTAAAGGGTGTTCACTAGGACAATGTACAAAGGTAGGTAAAAAGAAGATAAACAAAATCAAGGCTGCCAAAAGAAATGCCTAAATCATCTCCTAAACTCATAATCTTTATTTCGCTTCACACACACACCAGGCAAGTTCTAGTATCAGTCACAATAAATTATATACAATAACCTTAAACACACATGGCACATGGTCAACTTAATTAGGAGCATTATAGATTCTTGACCCAACAGATGAATGAATTAAACCACAAGCAATTACCACAGAATGAGTCACACTTAGAGCCTAAATGTTTCAATAGTAGTGATTCAGCACAAACTCCTGTTATAATGCCATGCCGTCAATAAGAACAATTTCATGCAAAAATCTGACTAATTACAACTAACTAACTACGACTAAATTAAAAAAACTATAGAATAAATGCAAGCAGGCAGTACACAATAAAGCAGACAAGGCAATTCGCAAACATATACCCGCACCCCACACTTATATGGTACACACTGGCCTCAGTTTAAATAAATAAGAAAAAACTTGGTTAGTCAGACTCCTCTATATCTAGAGTCATACCCCCTGCGTCAGAATCATCATCAGAGTCGTCATCATCAGAGTTGTCCTCCACATCAGAGTATAGCAGTCGGTGATCATCGTCTGTCGGCACATCATCATCTGGAGGTTCCTCAAAATATACCCCCACTCCACACATGGCCCGAGCATGCTCATTAAGCGGGTAGTCATAGTCCAACTGCCGAAGCTCTGCATCAGTCGGCACACGACCCCCATTCATCATAGTAAACCGAGTCATGCCATAAAGATGATGAAAGAAATCTTATCTCGAGCATATCTCTCAGCAGTGGTAAGGTTGATGCCTTGACCAGTTTCTGTATCTTTGATTGTTGTGAGATCTACCTTCTTCGGGTTATGTGGCAACTTATGGTCTGCTGGCTGTTCCTCAATGTGCTCTTTCCTGAAGATGGCAGTCAATAAATTGCCAAAACTAAAATGGGACCTTTTGTGCACCCTTTCTTTTCGCATCGACATTCGTATAACTGCACTAATGTTGATGGGAACATTTGTCATTAGAGCATACACCAAGCAGACTTGATCACGCATGACCTTAGTGTATTGTGTCCCAGGAATCAAGCAGGAGTTGACTATTCTTAACCATATGCGAGCTTTTCTGTTCAAGCAAGCATATGGGTAAGTATTGTGACGACCATTATCTTTGTGACAAGTCCACCGGGTCATGGACCTTAATCCACACAACGTATGTCTGATGGCTTTATAGGGAGGTCTGTTGTAGAGCTCCTTGAGTGGTGATGGATCCACACTTGGAGTTCCCTGGAAAGAGTTGAAGAAATAAGCATTCAATTGCAAGAGTTGCCCCCGAATCTTTACTTCATTTCCCGTAGTCCTTGGGGACAAGTTGGCATAAAACTCTTGATTCAAATCAAGATTACATTCGCCCATGTCTCGGAAGATAAAGTCAAGATTTAGTGCCATAATATTTGCCAAAATGAGAGGGCGGTTCTTTCCTAAACTTTGCTTCTGCATCAAATCCACATGTACATATTTCTTAACCTTATTGTTTCTATACCATTCCTTCCCTTTCTCCTCCAGAACCCATTTGATCCCAAAAGTGCGTCAAGAGACTTGATGAGAGGAGAAATTAGCCTGGTCCTTTCATGATCGTTTTTGACCTTTTTGTGAGATGGATGCTTTCTTCTTTCCCTATCGTCCTTTCGGAGCCATGTTACTTGAGATCATAATAGGGTCATATTAGTCTCATGTCGTAGAATTCACTATAATCGAAAAAGAAAATAGTGATGGCACCACCCCACACTTAATTTGTTTGCACAAACTAATTGAGTGAGTATGTTCGTTTACTCAGACTTCATCGACATACATGTAGATGGTATGTGCCAACAACATTATCAGTGTAGTCACACTTTCAACCCTTCACTTTACATAACAATTTCTCAGTTTTGTATAGAGAAGCAGCACACAATGGTCTTGTAACCTTGACTATTATTTCCGACTTTATTTCATTGGGGCAATGCAATCTTTGAACAAGACTACCACATAGAAATCCTATCAAGCTATGGCCTAGAAACAATTACACAATCTTAGGCTTGTAGTTAACCATGATCATTACATCGATGAACGAGTCATTCACATAGTCAAGCTTACAACTCCCAAAATTATGCATTAAGCTTCAATATTTCAACTCCATAATAATAACAAATTATGACTGTGAATAATAATCAATACATGCCTGAGTAAAATCTAGATTACCTACGAGAATCCTTTCACTCAATGAGATGTATTTTTCAAAAATTATAACAAACTAACCATACTCTTATCACCAAGAACTACTACAAAATCTAGTTAACCATTATAACCGTAGCACTGAAACAATTACGGAACAAGAAAGAACAACTTACTTGGTGATAAACTCGTTATGAATCGGGAAGGTGAGCCTGTAGGATTAGATGAGAAAAGAGAAAATCTTGGAGAGTGCAAGAGTGCTTGGGCGGCGCTTAGGTTTAGGAAAAATTAAGTGGTGTTCATGTGTAGAGTATATATTTAAAGGATGAGCCATGGGTCGGGTTTGGTCCATTCACAAACATGTTAGAAGGCAATATTTACAGTGATAGGCGGCGCCTATAGCTTCGCCTAGGCATAAGTAGGCGACGCCTAACCTATTGCCAATGTTGGCATAGGCGGCGCCTAGCCTATCGCCTATGTGAGCCAGTGAGCATAGGCAATGGTATAGGCGGCGCCTAAACTATTGCCTATGTTGGTATAGGCAGCGCCTAACCTATTGCCTATGTTGGCATAGGTGGCGCCTAGCCTATTGCCTATGTAAGACAGTGAGCATAGGCAATGGCATAGGCGGCGCCTAATCTATTGCCTATGTTGGCATAGGCAGCGCCTAGCCCATTGCTTATGTTGGCATAGGCAATTGGAAAAACGGTGCACTCTTGGTCAAAAAAGATCCATACCTCGGGGTCACAAAATAAAGTCGCACCACAAAACTTTTTCTTT
>NW_025880143.1:0-1992 GCF_002878395.1 Capsicum annuum
ATGAACTCTTACTATTCATAAACTTATTCCTTTCAAATATTATTTAACATATATTTAATTAAATAAAATATAAAATATTAACCTAAATAATAATAATAATAATAATAATAATAATAATAATAATAGTAGTAGTAGTAGTAGTAGTAGTAGTAGTAGTAGTAGTGCACGTTTAACCCAAAAAAAGATAATAGTACAGGTTGAGCATTGCTTCTAAATTTTTAAGAAATGTATTAATACAACAACAACAACTACAAACCCAGTATATTCCCACATAGTAGGGTCTGGGGAGGGTAAGATGTACGCAGTCCATACCACTACCTCCGAAGAAGTAGAAAGGTTGTTTCCGATAGACCCCCGGCTCAAGACAATGAATAATAATCAAATTCATAATAATAAAGCATGAAACAATACGACATAACATAAATGCGACACTCAAAGATAATATTAGACGTAGAAAAGTAAACAACTTCGTAATAGAGCATGAAACAGGATGGCATAGCAATAAATAGTACACCCCCCAAGTAATACCCTACAATGGCGACCCAAACCGACACTAGCCTTCTATCCTACCTCCAGATCCTCCTATCTAGGGCCATGTCCTCAGTAAGCTGTAACTGCTCCATGTCCTGCCTAATCACCTCTCTCCAGTACTTCTTTGGCCTACCCCTACCCCGCCTAAAATCCTCTAAAGCTAGTCTCTCATACCTACGAACCAGAGCATCCGTGCTTCTCCTCATCACGTGTCCGAACCATCTCAATCGGACTTCTCGCATCTTGTCCTCTACCGAAGTCACTCCAGCCTTCTCCCGGATAGTCTCATTCCGAACTCTATCACCCCTAGTTGACCCACACATCCAACGCAATATCCGCATTTTCGCCACCTTCATTTTTTGAATGTGGAAGTTCTTGACTGGCCAACACTCCGCTCCATATAACATGGCCGGACGGACTGCCATCTTGTAGAATTTTCCTTTAAGCTTTGGCGGCACCTTCTTGTCACACAACACCCCCGATGCGAGCTTACACTTCATCCAACCCACCCCAATACGATGGGAGACATCCTCATCAATCTCACCATTCCCCTGAATCATGGACCCGAGATACTTGAAACTATCCCTCTTACACACCACCTGAGAATCCAACCTTACAACCACTTCATCCTCCTAACTCATGTCATTAAACTTGCATTCCAAATATTCTGTCTTGCTCCGACTCACTCTGAAACCTTTGGACTCAAGGGTCTGTCTCCACACCTCCAATTTATCATTCACACACCCCCACGTCTCGTCAATCAAAACCATATTATCTGCAAAAAACATACACCAAGGCACCTCTCCTTGAATACGCCGCGTCAATACATCCATCACCAAAGCGAGAAATGTAATAATAATAATAATAATAATAATAATAATAATAATAATTTTAAAAATAATAATAATAGTTGTAGCAACAATAATAGTAATAGTAGTAGTAGAAGTAGCATAGTAGTGTAATGGTTGCAGCAATAATTATAATAATAATAATTAATAACAATTAACATTATCAGGATAGTTATCACACTAAAGAGTTTTAATTGGACTTTTATTGTAGTCTAACCAATTCAATAGAATATTATTTATTTTATCAATTTTTTGACTGTAGATTCGAGATACAATATTCAAAGATAAATATAGAATTTTCAAAAGAAAAACTTAGATATTTTTTTTTAAGAAAAAATATTAGATTTATTTCTATATATATATAAAAGCAAAACTAAAATCAAGACAAGAAGTCATGCGGCATCACAAGAATAAGACTAAGTGATAATTTTAAGACAAAACTAAAAAGTATGTAAGAAAAATTTTGAATTCAAAGATTAATTATTTGAATTTGAAATATATTATCTCTTTTTTTTAAAAAAAAATCATTATCTTAATAATTATAAATCCATAATTGAAGAGTCCTTATAGACTCTTACTATTTCAAAGCTATATCTTATAAAATTTAAATATT
>NW_025880143.1:2092-3010 GCF_002878395.1 Capsicum annuum
TATATATATATATATATATAGTTTATTTACATAATAATAATAATAATGTTATTATTTATTATTATTATTACTATCAATATTAGTACTACTGTCACATACAATCACTATAATAATAATAATAATAATAATAATAATAATAATATTATTATTATTATTATTATTATTATTATTATTATTATTATTAGTTAAAACAAATTAACAATAGTAATAGTGTGGAAGAGTCCTAAAAGACACTTATTTTGTCATAAGCTTATCATTCCTACAAAATATTATAAATATATTTAAATATTAAATAAAATATAATAATAATAATAATACTAAATAATAATAATAATAATACTAATATAATGGTAATACTAATACTACTAATAAAAAGAAACTAACAAACTATAGTAGTAGCCGCATAGCCGCATCAGTAAAGAAGTAGTAGCAGTAGTCGAGGCAGTAATAATAATAGTAGTATAATACAATAAATGATGCTAATAATAATAATAATAATAATAATAATAATAATAATAATACTAATAATAATAATAATAATAATAATAATAATAATTAAAAAATCAATACCAGTAGTAGTTGAACATATATAGTACGAGTAGGTAATAATAATAATAATAATAATAATAATAATAATAATAATAATAAGATATATGTTTAATAAGTCTCCATTATGTGACTAATTGTTTTGTTTAAGAGATTAACTTGAGTTTAAATTATAATGTGACTTACATGAAAAGGATAATATATTTAACTAATATGAGATATATTTACTTTTTGAAATTTGAATTGAAGATGTAGAAAGATAAACTAAACCTAGAGTTCTATACGTAGTATTAATCTTTTTTCTTTTAAAAATCCCTATTTTTATGTATCCTTCCAAGGAAATTTATTTTTAATTTAAGATAAGGATGAAAC
>NW_025880144.1:0-3262 GCF_002878395.1 Capsicum annuum
AACTAAATAATAAAGAAGAAGAGTAGAGAGAATAGAGAAAGTGATTCCTATTTCTTCTCTTGAGAGATTCTTGAGGGGTCATCAGATTGTCAATATAATGAACAAAAACCCTCTATTTATAGGGAAAATTTACTCCTAGTTTGAGTAAAGAACAGATGCTTCAAATCCTAATAGATATCAAAGTTGATCTTGATAGACATTCACTATAATGTAAATACATTTATAACACTCCCCCTTGAATGTCTAATTGGTAGATAATGTGCCTCGTTGAAACCTTACTAGAAAAAACCCAGTAGGAAAACAATCTAGTGAAGGAAAAAGAGTACACATCTCTAATAATACGCATTTTAGTTGCCTCATTAAAAACGTTACAAGGAAAATACAGTGGTACAAAACCTTTTAAGGGAATAAGAGTATAGCGCATATTAACTCCCCTATGAGAACATCCTTGAACCTTTACATCTCGATCTTGTGCAGCATCTTCTTGAAAGTTGTAATTTGAGAAGATTTGATGAATAAATCAGTCACATTGTCAGTTGAACGAATCTTTTGCACGTTAATATCATCATTCTTTTGTAGCTCATGTATGTAGAAAAGCTTTGGAAAAATGTGCTTCATTCTATCTCCATTTATGAATCCTGCCTTAAGATGTGCTATGTATGCTGAATTATCTCTGTATAAAATTATGGGTAGATTGTCATATTTCACACCATATTTTTCTCGAATGAGATGTATCATAGACCTAAACCATACACATTCTCGGTTTGCATGAATAACTATTATCTCAGCATGATTCGATGAAGTAGCTACGATAGACTGCTTTGTATATCTCCAAGATATAGCAGTACCGCCACATATGAACACATAGCCTATTTGAGATCTAGCTTTATGTGGGTTAGATAAGTACCCAACATCATCATGATCAATAAGATCGGGACTGCAATCTTTAGAATAAAACAAGCTCATGTGTTTTATCCCATTTTGATGTCTCATAGTAGAAGCAGAAATATAACTTGCTAACAAATTGACTGAAAAGGCTATAAGCCTTGTAGTATTTGCAAGGTACATGAGTGGATCAATTGCACTAAGATATGGTACTTCATAACCAATCCAATTCGATATATTTCGAATTTCAGCAAATAATCTATTGCTTTAAAAACTCTCCAAGAGTTCCAATGATGTTCAAGCAATGAGCTTATGCAATATAAGGATTATAAATAAGTTTCCCAGAAACTTTTATATGCTTCAAGCAGTTTGAATCCTTAAAAGTTTTCACATAAGTTTTGTCAAATGACAATATTCAACATTTCATGAGTGACATCTTCGAGTGTCTGGACTGCAAATCAAATAAGTTTTATGCTTACCAAAATGCATCCTTTCATGTCACTTGATAAATGTTTCTACGTCAGCATGCTTAAATAAACATAGAATTCAGATCCTCGTAATCTTTCATAATTTTGCGCCAATATTGTGTCAAAGATATTGATGATATATCATTTTGTATCGATTCACAATGCGACATAACATTTTGAGATTTCATCACTTCATTATTTTCAGGTACATGAACCTCTCATAAGGTTTCATGAAGTGGTATGTCGTAGGCTCTTCAAGAGCTCATTGCATTCTTATTATGATTATTTGCTCCTTATTTTTCAAGGACAATTTCATTTGGAACTGATCAGTCTATCACGCTTCACGCATGCATTGACTTTGTTCTTTAGGAACACAAAATAAGAGTACTTGCGCTTAATAAGAGATGCTTTCAGCATTTGACTTGAATTATCTTTTGGATGAGGATATGGTGATAATTCCTAACATATTTCATAGTGCTGGTGTTTTCTCTCTCTAATGGCTCTCTCTCTCTCTCCCTCCCTCCCTACCCTCTCTCTCTCTCTCGCCCCGGTCCCCGGCCCTCGTCGCCATCGCTGACCGTCGGCGCCGACCCAACCCGACCCCCGGCCCCTACCTCCGTCCTCCGGCGTCGACCTCCGTCGCCGCTCTAACGGCTCTCTCTCTCCCTCTCCCTACCCTCTCTCTATCTCTCTCCCCGGTCCCTGGCCTCCGTCGCCGTCGCCAACCTTCGGTGCCGACCCGACCCGAATCCTTCTCCGACCCCCGTCGCCCTCCGTCGCTGACCTCCGGTTCCCCCCCCCCCCTCCCCCCCCGATGTTCATACCCCCCAACCTTTTCTATCCATACCCCCTTCCCCTCCGGCGCCGGCGGGGTACAACAGCCCAACAGCCGAAGCTCGATCTTCAGACGCAGCTTCGTCTGCACCCGCCGCCCGGTCTCCAGAAGCCGCAGCACCCAAACGACGACCAGTTCCCTCGGTCGCCAGCAGCCGCAGCTTTATCTCAGCACCGGAATCCCCCGGAAGCCGGTCAACGCTGGGCTTGGTTTTCGTCTTGGTCTACAAGCGTAATCCGGTGACTTCTAACCTTTGTTATTTCATTCTTCATTTTGTATTCTTTCATTCTTCGTATTATGCTAGTAGTAGCCCCTGTACCTTGACTTGCGTGGGATTTGTGGATATTGTCTTTTGTCTGTTGTTGTTGTTGCTGTGGTCGTTTCTTGCACTACTTTGGATTGGGTTATCGACTCGGGAATCTGTATTTGGGGTTGTGGGTGTTGAGTCCAGTGGTGTTTGCCCCCTAATTGAGTATAGTTTTGTTTCTGGAGTATTTCTTTGAATTTGTGTGAGCCTTGTATTTCTTGCTGCTGCTTTGCTACTACCATCGTTTATATCTTTATATTTTCTTATACTTTCATGTAGTTGTGGCTGTGGGCGGTAATGGGTGGATAGGGTCATGTCCGAGGGGGTTGGGGCAGGGGGCCGTGGTGGGGGCGGGGGATAAGGAAAGGGCGGGAGTGGAAGGGAGGCCAAGGTTTGGCCGCGGGAGGGGGGGTAGTGGAAGGCGTGTGGATAGTGACGGTAGGCTGAGGGTTGGGTCTTGGAATATAGGGACCCTTCAGGGTAAGTCCATAGAGCTTGTGAAGATTCTTAGGAAGAGGAGGATCAACATTGCGTGTATTCAAGAGACCAAGTGGGTAGGGTCTAAGGCTAGGGATGTGGATGGTTACAAGCTGTGGTACTCGGGGAGCGAGAGGCGTAGGAATGGAGTTGGCATCTTAGTAGATGAAGAGATTAGAGGTCAGGTAGTAGAGATGAAGAGGATCAATGATACGTTGATGACTATTAAGTTGGTTATTTAGGGGTTTACCCTGAACGTGTGTAGTGCTTATGCGCCGCAAGTGGGATCGG
>NW_025880145.1:0-7366 GCF_002878395.1 Capsicum annuum
GATGGGTTCGGAGGAATAAGCTGCTTGCAGATGGAACCACTTCATATATGGGAGGTATATATTACTGATCAACCTATCATGAAAACACACATCCAGTACAATGATTTTGTGAATGTTTGTTCTTTACCTATTAGGCATTAATTCTTCAAATAAGATATGGCATTTTACAGTTAAGATTAAAGGTTCGAACTAGTAAGGTTGAGGGACCAAGACGGTGGTGTCGATATCCCGTTACAATTTAATGACGGTTTATGCTCATGTTTTTGTGTCAAGTTTGGGGAAGGGTTCAATTTTTTGGCGGCAGTGTAAATATCTAATAGTGATTGGACTGGTTTTAATAGCGCAATGGACTTGTTGAAAGGCCTTCGAAGCCTCTCACTGCAACAAACAACGATGGATCTAATAGAAATTTCTCTGGTCCAAATTTATATGGATGGGTTATTGGAGGAGACTATTATACAAAAGAAGGTGTTTGGGAGAAAAACTGTGCGGGAAGAGGGAGGTTGAGAAGGCCATATATCATCTTAGTACTTGTTTAAGAGGATACACAGGGTTGGGAGGAAAGTGTAGCAAAATTAGCTTATGAAATTGATATGAAAAATGAAAAAACTAGATGAGATGCGAATGTGAAAGTTTATCCAAAAATGAAAATCCATCAGTCGTTGAAGAAAAAAAAGAATGGTCAAGATGAGCTGGTCACTTTGCTAGAGACTGCAACTAGCGAGCGCGGCCTCAACGAAGACCCACAAAATGCAAGACTATAACTCTAAGGAAGCAGCTTTGCGAGCATGGAAGGTGGAAAGATTGTCAGTCTAAATTGACATGTAGGTTTCAATTTTGACCGAAAATCTTACCACCTTCCGTGCTCACGAAGCTTTTTTCCTTGGAGTTCTTGTCCTGCACTTTGTGAGAGTCTTCATTAAGGCCACGCTCGCTAGTTACATTCTCGAGCAAAGTGCTTTGTCCAGCTCCAGTCCTGTTGACCATTCTTTTTTTTTATCGACTGATGGATTTTTATATTTTGATACACTTCCACATTTGAAGCTCATCTAGTTCTTTCATTTATAATGTGAATTTCATTGGCCAATTTCGCTATACTTTCCTTTCTACCCTGTGTTTTCTCTTAAACAAGGTCTGAAATGATATATGGCCTTCTTCACCTCCCCCTTCGTGCATAGGTATTCTCCGAAGCACCTTCTACTGTAAAAAAGTCTCCTCCACCAATCCATCCATATAAATTTGGACCAGGGAAATTTCTATGGGTTCTATCATTTTTTGCTGCATTACGAGGCTTCGGAGGCCTTTCAAGAAGTTCATTGTGCCATTAAAACCGGTCCAATCACTATTGGATATTTACACTACTGCTAAAAATTTGAACCCTTTCCCAAACTTGACACAAAAACATGTGCATGAATTGTGTCATTAAATTATAATGGGGTATCGACATCACCATTTTGGAACCCTTCGGCCTTATCAGTTCACACCTATTGAACTAAACTGTACAATTCAGGATCTTATTTGAAGGACCAGTGTCTAATCATCGATAAAAAACTGCATTCACAAAATCATTGCACTTTATGTGTGTTTTCACGGTAGCCTGATCAATAATATATATAACTCGCATGCATGAAAATGGGATCCATTGCACATATCTTATTCTTCCTACCTCATCAGGACATGTCAGTGTTGTTTATTCATTTGCACTAATGTGATGACTATTAAAATGGAGGTGTGAAGAGTCGTGACTTTTTATCTTAACACATTCAAAATAGCTGATGAATCGAAATATCCATTTGTTGCAACTGACGAATCAGCTGTTGGAAGAAATCAAAACATCTCCTCCAACATATGGTCCATCTGTCGCAACAGATAATCTATATGTTGCAACAAATGGTAAATATGTTGCGATAGACCTGACTTTTTTTTAATTAATCTGCACGCATGTGATTACTTCTTTCTAAAAGTGTTTGTTTCAATTTAGTTTTCCTATTTATAAAATCAAGAGAATTTTATTATATTCTTTCAGGATTACCCCTATTATTAAATGACTGCATAAAGTATATTATTCACATTTATACTTTCTAATCTTAATTAAGATGACCAATTTGGTAAAATAATCACCTAATTTATATTTTTATTAATTGGTGTGCCAAGACCATAGGGCCCAACTAATACGTAACAGAGGGACTATTAAAAAGAGGTGAAGACTTTTTATCTAACACATTCAAAATAGCTAATGAACTGAATACTCCAACTGTTGAAACTGAAACTGATGAATCAGGTATCAGAAGATATCAAAACATCTCCTTTATACATACTGTCCATCTGTTGCACCAGATAATACATAAGTTGCATCGGATGTCTTATTTGTTGCATATACAAACCATCTATTGCAACAAATGGTAAATCTATTTTGACAGCTTTCTGTTGCACATTCAATCCATCCATCTGTTGCAACATATGCTAAATCTGTTAGAAATGCTGGACGATCTGTTGTAACAGCTCAATAATAACAACTTTTATCGAGTCTCAAACCACTATGAAAAGGTAAGAAGTAATTAGTGTAAGAGAAAAAGTTGCGACTTTTCACAGAAAATAAAATGGCACCAGTTTGAATGTAATTAATACAATGGAGCGGAACAGTCCCTCCTTTTGGCCTGACACATCGAGATTATATTATAGGTCCCTCCTTAATCTTCATTCAACTCTATTTATTTCTTGCAGTTTTTCCTTTCATGCGACATCGTCAACCACTTCTCTTCAAAGAGCATATTTCTTTCTCGTTGAGGTAAGTTTTTTTCTGGCATAAATTTACCAGTTGATTGTATACGTTGTATTACATTGTGAACATTTTTCTTTACATTTGTCAATTCATGCGTGTACTAGATATAGCTGATCCTTTTTCGGACATTACTATTCTACGCGACATAGTACGGGAACTTTAAAGGCAGGTTAATGACCTGCAGAGCGAGTTGGTCTCTGTGAGAGCGACAATGTTCAGAGAGATGTAGAAGCTGATGAGATCTCTGCTGCTGTGAGTTGATTGGCCGCCTGTCATTAATGATAATGATGATGATAATAATAATTAGAATGTGTTTTTTCTTTTAGCATATGTATTTTAATTTTTCTATATCGGATCTATACCCAATGTATTTTATTTTTCATTTAATGAAAAATTTACTTTTAGTTAGACTTTGGTGTTTTAATTCTTATTCAATTTTCATTCTGTCTATTTCTTCTAATCTAATACATGTTAACATGTCGACGGTTGGAGGCAATGTTGAATCCAGTAGCACTAGTAATTTTGGCTTTTGAGTTCTTTCAACAGATGGACCATGTGTTAGAACCGATTAATCATCTGTTGGGTTTCAACAGATTAGCCATCTATTTTAATAGATTTTCATCTATTGGAGAAAAGCATTCCAGTTGTTTGTGCAACTGTTGAGAATAATTGTGGTCTGCTGTATTATTTAGTTCATGTTTTGCCTTATTTTATTGATGCACAAGTTATTTTAAAAAAAAGACATTTTATATATAATAAATGATATTAGGTTCACAACAATGAGTTAAATATATAAAAGTCCACAACAAACAAACAAACAACAACACAAGTTTCTGCAATTACAACGATCATGATGGATTATGATTCAGGCATGTAGTTCTTTTATGGCCAGCTCACTTACATATGGAGCACTTGTTTTTTCTTGATGAAAATGATTCTCCAACTCCACGCCTTCTTTTATATGGCTTTCTTTCCAGTTTGATAGTGCTCGGGTCAATATATGGAGGAGGTATTAATCTCCCCATAAGCTCTACTAGAACAACCCAAGATTCTTTGGGAGACACTGGAGTAATATGCACACTATATGTCATTTCATATTTTTCCACCAAATAATATTGAGAGGAGTGCTCGTAAACTTCAGTTCCATATTTATGGCCGTATTGAGCTCGAAGGGCTGCCATAGCATGTGGACAAGGTATTTTGTCCAAGTCAAAAACTTTACATGTACAAGATCTTGTTTGAAGATCGACCGTGGCAGCATCACCATGACCGGTGATACGGAATTTATAATCTGCTATTTTATGAGAGAATAACCTATTCCCTAAACTGATGTTCATTGATATTTTCTTTTCGATTTTGATAAAAAATTGGGTTCCTTTTTATGGGCACTTGAACTGCACACGCCTTTCGTTAAAAAAATCTCTATATTTCTTGCTTATTTTTTCAAACATAGCCTTGATGGGAATTTCTCTTTCATCGTCAAACAATGAATTCACCGATTCAGCTATGTTTAATATCATGATATTGTACCTATAGAAAAGAATCACTTAGTACGACATCAAACTAAACTTGTAAATCAAACAAGACATTAAATTCATAAGAATGTACCTATTTGCTAGACGGAATGCCCGGCTCCATCTCTCGAAACCGACACGTGCGAGAAATTCTGCTACCTTGGGATTCACATTCTCTATTTGATTGAAATGGTCTAAAAAATCTTCTCCACTACATGCTTCAGTTGCTCTATTAAAAAGGGTGATGACCCTTTCGTTGTGATAGTTGTTTTGAATGTTCTCTCCAAGATGCCTGATGCAACAACCAAAGTAAGTTGAAGTGAAGAAAAGTGAACCCATCTTTGGAATACTTGGATGTCTATCCGATACAAAACACAACTCTTTGGTATCTTCGACGCAGCGTCGCAGTTGTTCAAAAAAAATCCATAATAGGCATCACATTCCTTGTCCTCTACACAAAAAATGACAAGAAAGATGTGATTCTCCGTATCCTGCGCCACCGCTGCTAGCAGAACTCCATTATACCTGCTCCTTAAGAAGGTACCGTCGATGGCTATGCCTTTTCTCAAATGTCAAAAACCTTGAATCCAAGCACCATAGGATACAAAAAACTACTTTAACCTTCCGTTTTTATCCAGATGCAATGACGTCTTACTTTCAGGATTTGTGGATTCAATCGTGTGATGGTATGCATCCAAGACATCATACCCATGCTTGAGTGTCCCCCAAACCAAGTCCTTGGTAATCCCCATGGCCGTATATACCTTCCAATAACTGACCAGGACACCCAAATTCGTAAGGATTTGATTGGCCATAAGCCTTGTTGAAGGGCCTTTGCCATTGGGGAAACTACTCCTGAAATATTCACCGAGGACCTTTGCCATGGCGTGAGAATTTTGACCTGATATGTGCTCCGATCCACATGTGTGATGCTTTTCATATTTATGAATGACGAATCTGCCAGAACTTGCGTACTTCATCGCTCTCAACCACCACTTGCAGTTCGAATTAGCACATTTGAAGCAAAAGACACTGCTTGAATTAATCACCTTCTTTTCTTTTTTCACGCAAGAAATAAACAAAGTGTTAGATACTTCATTCTTGTCCTTGAATGACATTACAATAAAAAAGCCGGTCCCGTCGTCTTAAAGATTTTCAGATTGTGTCGATTGAGAAGAAATATACATCGTATTGGTCGCATCAATAGGCGTAAGTGTTTGATCATCATCTGGAATATTTATGTATAGATCATCCAATCTATCATCAAAGAAGTCTTTTTTTTTTTTTCTTTTTCTTCTTCTTCTTCTTCTCATTCTCTCTCGTCTTTTCAACCATGTACACCCTTAACACCATCCTAGTTGAATCACTTAGATAAGAATGCAACCAAACCTGATCGGTTATATTGAAAGGCAGTACCCTCTGATTTTCAAAGGAGCTATGTATGTAGCTGATGGCGAATTCTTTCGGTTGACAATTTTGTCCACAAAAGCTGATGATTAAGTTCACAAAATCATCATATAAAACATCACCTTGGACTGTCATAGCTATCATCTCTAGCATTTCACCCTTCTTCCAATGCCATACATATCGATTGCTCTTCTCAACCCATTGACCATGACAATTCACCCCTATTGTTATTAATCCGTCCATTAGTGGTACCTAAATAAAGTCATTTGTTAAAATTTTTTTATAGATAGTGATTTCATAGTGCCATAAATGAATCCCAACAGATGTGTTATCTGTTGCAACAGGTAAGTGATGAGTCACAACAGATTCTTACCTATTGGGATTCATGTTACGGGTCTGAATATCTGTTGCAACAGATGAATCGCCTGTTGGATTGATGTTATAACTAAATCACCTTTGAAGCTGATTCCAATAGACGAGTGACAGTTGCAATAAATAATTAACCTGTTGCGACAGATGACTTACCTGTTGCAACAGTTTATTAATCTGTTGTAACTTATGTTGGAATCGTGTTCAGGTTCTGTTGCAATAGGTAACTAATCTATTGTAACATATATGTCAAATGTTGCAACAGATGACCCATCTGTTTAAACATGAATCCAACATATCAATCTTCCTTTGAAACAGATGTCTCATCTGTCGCAACAGATGATTTATCTGTTTAAATAGATGGATTTTATGTTGGATTCATGATTGTGTTCTATCCATTGTTGGAAAACAACAACATAATAGCAGTTATCCAGATGACAAATTCAACTAAAAATCATAATTTGACTTACCAACATCTCCTATGAAGTAATGCCAAAGTGGAAAGTGATGTTAGAAACAAAATTTGACCTAAGAAATTGGTCAAATAGCAACAGTAGCGAAAACAACAACAACAAATGGTCACAAGAACAAGATGAAGATGATAATGAAGTAGAGGATGATGATAATGAAGCAGGAGATGATGAATGAAACAGCATCAACAATGAACAACAAAAATCGCTAAGAGAGAGAAAACAACAATGGGTGAGGAGAGAGAGAAAGATGCCTTTTTTCCCTCCGTTTTTCGTTAGGCTAACATTTGGATCAAAGTGTAAATTTAAAAACTTGTGAGTTATTTTCAAACTTCCTCAACTTTCTTAATCCATAATAAAGTAATTGTCACCTTCACCTAATAATTAAGACTTGTGTCACCTACACCTCATTTTAAAACTCCTTTGTCACCGTGGGTCAAACCCCCAGGTTTCTGATAGGCCAATTTGGGATACAAATTAAGTCCAACAAGTTTTTAATTCGCCATTGGGGGTATTGATCACACAAAAGAAATGAGGAATTCTCAATGAAAAAAGTGTATTACACCCAACTTTTAAATGGTGAATTAGGCGGGTTAAAATGGACGGAGTGAATAAACTTTGGCTGATGCGATGGAATAGATGTATGCAATCTCTCGCAATAGGTGTAAATGCACTTTCTAATTTTATATTCATTTAATATAAAGTTAAAAACTATTTAATAATATATTCTTTTTTCACTTTTCTAGATCCTTTGTTATAAAATATATAAATAGGAAACACGCTTAAATTTTTTATTATAATAAAATAATATTTCAACTCTAAGG
>NW_025880146.1:0-612 GCF_002878395.1 Capsicum annuum
CTTGGAATCCAATAAAAGTTTGAACTTAATTTTCGAAAAATAGGTGATTCAACCGAAGGTGTATGAATTGTTCGTGGCTTCCCATTATGTCAAGACCTTAGTGGAATAGCATTAACCAAAAAATGAGAAAATCTAAGATTTTTTTTTTTTGAATATTTTTAAGCTTTCACATTATAAAGTCACCTTATTCTATGGGTGTCAAACGGGCCGGGTCGGGCCAACTCGGAATTGGCCCTTATATTTTAACCGGGTTGAGGTCCGGTTTTGGTGCTAGACGGGCCGGGCCAAACAGTAAAAAAATTAAAATCCATCCTAACCCGGCCCACTTAACCCAACCCGGTCAAACCTACCAAAACCCGGTCAAACTCGGTTAAAAAATCGGTAAAACCCGATCAAAAATATAAAAAATAAAACTTTCTTTCAATATACATTACATATACCCACCTATATACATTATAAATACGTAAAATAATATATATACACTATATATATAGTATATACTACATTAGAATTTAAAAAATATATGCACATATACACAATTAGTCAATTATTCATATATACGCACCATTCAATGTATATATACTACTACTTATAAAATATACTACAATATAT
>NW_025880146.1:712-1160 GCF_002878395.1 Capsicum annuum
TATATATAGATATAGTTATATACTAATTTATAAAACATATACATATTATACGTTAAATATACACTTCTATAGAAGATATATACATGTGTATAAGCACTATTCAATTTATATATATATATACTACTACTTATAAAATATACTACAATATATATACATTACAATATATATAGATATACTTATATACTAATTTATAAAACATATACAAATGTATACATTAAATATACACTTCTATAGAAGATATATATACACGTGTATACGCACCATTCAATGTATATATATACTACTACTTATAAAATATACTACAATATATATACATTACAATATATATAGATATACTTATATACCAATTTATAAAACATATACACATGTATACGTTAAATATATACTTCTATAGAAGATATATACACGTGTATACGCACCATTCAATTTATATATACTACTACTTATA
>NW_025880146.1:1260-2687 GCF_002878395.1 Capsicum annuum
TAAAATATACTACATTATATATAAATTACAATATATATAGATATACTCATAGATTAATTTATAAAATATATACACATGCATACGTTAAATATACACTTCTATAGAAGATCTCCAATTTATAAAACATATACACATATATACGTTAAATATACACTTCTATAGAAGATATATACAAGTGTTTACGCACCATTCAATGTATATACTACTTATAAAATATACTACATTATATATACATTACAATATATATAGATATACTTATATACTAATTTACAAAGCATATACACATGTATACGTTAAATATACACTTCTATAGAAGATATATATCCACAAATATACAAAACATATGCTACTTAATATAATAAATTAATAATATTTGGTAGTAAATTAATAATATATTAGAAGTAAGTTTTTTAATTTAAAGTAGAAAACTAGAAATTCAATTTAAAATTTTAAATTGTTAAATGAAAAATATAAAAAGCAAGAACTAAGGAGTAAATGAATTTGGAAAATTTTATTGATTGCAAAATGATCCAAAATTTATAATTTACATGAATAAAAAATCTACAAATTATACATCATTTTTTCCAACTCATTCACGTTAATATTAACGGGAACTTGCATAGGATAGTCGAAGTCAACGGGGGCAAAACCATGCATTGGACTTGATTCTGCTGAGTTCTCCCGTGAAGTCATAATTTCTTCAAGTTTTAGCTCGTCGCTCGGCTCCGGCTCCATTCCTTGGTTTCTTCTTTCCGCTTTAATCCAATCTCTGAGGCAAACTAGAACATTCATTGCATTGCTTCCAAATGAGTGTCAGTTGTCTCCAAGCTGTTGTCGTCCCTGACTAAAGGCGCTCTCTGATGCAACGATTGACATTGGAACATTCAAGATATCTCTAGCTAATTTTGAAAGCACAGGATATTGTGTTTCATTACTCCTCCACCAATCCAACGTGTTGATTCGTCATCTGCGATCCTCTGATGCTGTCCGAAGATAATATTTCAGCTCTTCCCGATAAGTTTATGTGTAAGATCTCTCATCAACACTGTTCTAACAATTTAAATCATAAAACGAATCAGAAAAACTACTATGTGCCGGCCTTTTAGAAGATGATGGCTCCTCGGGAGAATGAGGAGCGACAGTTGGAGTGATATTTGTAGGTACGACTAAATCAAATAAATCAGCATAGTGATTATATAATTTTTCTATGTAATCCTTTGCATCAGCCGTAGCCGTCCACAAATCTGGTTGTACTTGTTCAAAATCATGGTTAGTATTTATTTCTAAGTTAGTATAAATAAGAGTACTAAAGTGACACATATTATTATATTTCATGCACGGATTTAGCATAACACCAACCAAGTAAATAGGGGGAATCGAAAAAAAATATTTTTTAAATTTCGTAAACATGGCGCCAACAGCTTCTT
>NW_025880146.1:2787-6255 GCF_002878395.1 Capsicum annuum
AACAGTAGGATAATAAGCACCGAAAAATTCAACCGTAGCTACACAAAATTTTTCTAAAAACTTAACAAGATCATTAATTACAATCCAATCAGAATTATGTAGCATGCAATCAGCAGAATCAGCAAATGAACCGCAATGTTGGTTAAAAGCTAGTGTAATAGGAATTCTATATTTATAACAAGTTTTTAAAAATTCATACGTAGAATTCCATCTAGTATCAATTTCCTCAGGCATCAAAATCGGTGTAAGTCCATTTTCTTGATATTTAACTTTAAATTCTCTAATTCTCAATCTACGATTATTTCCTTGAATAAAACCAACGGCAAGACGAATTTTTTTAATATAAAGCTCAAAAAACTCAAGATCATCTTTTACAATTAAATTATATATATGACATGCACACTTAATATGAAAAATTTCAGGCAAGGGCGGAGATAGCGTAGATTTTATTTTTGTTATAGCAATCTTGTTGTTAGAAGCATTATCAAAAGCAATACATAAAATTTTATTTTCGATACCATAATATCCGGTAATTTTAACTATAGAATCAACAATAAATTATCCAGTATGTTTACGATCTTCATCATATAAAAAAGTAAGAATACGTTTTTGCATCACGAAATTACTATTCATCCAATGACAAGTAACGGTTAAATAATCATTTTTATTTACAGCACGACCAAGATCAGAAGTTAGGGACAATCTACATTGAGTATTTTTTAACAATGTTGATAAATAAAAACAATATTGCGAATGGAATCTAAAAATATCAGACCGACAAGTAGTTCTAGGAATACCATAAACATAGGATTATAAATTGCTTGTATATAACAAATAAAGGCATCAAAAGAAGGAAAACTAAAAGGCAAACAACCTACAACTACCATTTTAGCTATTTGTTCCCGGTCCCTCAATTTATTATATTTCTTCGCTACGTGACCGATTGCTGGATCCATTCTAGTTTGCGTTGGCCCACCAACATCCCCACCACCTTGTTCAATATTTAACTCTCTTTTGTGATCTTCAGCTATATGTCTCATTAACGTACCCGTACCCCCTTGCTTGCCTCCACTTCTATGCTTATATATTTGTTAACAAATATTGCATTGCACCTCAATATCTGATAGACGTTCAAAAAATTGTCATGCAACACTAGTTTTTTTAAGAGGTCTTGGGGCACTAGAAGGACGAGGAGAGAGATTAACCGATTCAGATCTAACGTTAGCATCTCCTACTGCGGGTATCTCAGCAATATTTTCATTATCTTCTTCTAAATTAACCGCATCTACTTCATTTTCTTTTTCTATACCGTAATTTTTCTGAGCCTCTACATAATCCATATCGTAAGCACCTACACCTATTTCTTCCTCAAAAGGTGTACCAAGCGGTATCGGAGGCGAAGGTACACGGGTATATATCTACTACTTGAACTACCTCTACCGCTAGTAATTCGCTTTTTACTACCACTACCGCTTCCGGGACAAACAAATTTTACACCTTTAGTAGCGATGTTTCTTAATTTATCCAAAATATAAATTAAATTAAACTAAAAATATTCAAAATACACAAATATAATAAAATAAAATATTAAACAATTAATACAATAAATAAAAATTAAACGTAAGAGATGGAACGACAATACCAAATTTTGGAAGTATCCGAAGGTTGCGATTTTATAAACTTCCGCTCGTACTTTGTAAAGGAAAAATTAAAAAATTAAAGTGAACACTTTAAGAAATTAAATATATTGAATATTTGAGAATTGAGAATTGAGAATTGAGATTTGAGAGACAATGAGATTTGAGAGAGTGAAAAATTGTGTGAAAAATGATTTGAAGTTGTCGGGTATTTATAGAATTTTTTTTTGGATTAAAAAATATTTTTTAAATTAAAATTATTTTTTTTAATAAATGGGCCCAAATTAGCCGTTTAGACCCAAAAATGGCTATATAGTTGTTGGGCCAACGGCTAGTTCGGCCCAAAATCTCTTTTTTTTTTATTTTATTTTTTTAAAAAAGGTATCCGAGTCGGGCCAGTTAACCGACGGGCCTGAACCAAGCTTGGTCCGGGTCGGATTAGTCGGGCCCATTTTAAAAAAATAACCGACCCGAGACCTGGAACCCTAAAGCCCTAGGGCTTATCGAGCCGGGTTAGTTACAAGGGCCGAGTTGGGCTGGGTCGGCCCGACCCACTTGACACCTTTACCTTATTCTTAGTTTAGGTTACAAAAACTCCAAGTTAATTACTCTATTCTCATATACACAAGAAAATTAAAAAAAATATCTAGTCTTAGAATCAAAATCTTCTCAATTGGAAGCCAAATGAAGAAGCAATGGCCTCAATTTGCTTTGGCTTTGGCCATTTTCTTCATTGCCACATCCACTATGGTGTCATCTTTACCAAAGAGTGATTACTATAAGAAACCGTCAGTTCCAAAAGATAATTATAAGAGAGTGTCGTTAGTACCTAAACAGGAATATAAGGTACCCTCGGTGCCGAAACAGGAATACAAAGAGCCATCTTTACCAAAGAATGATTACTACAAGAAGTCGCCAATTCCAAAAGATAACTACAAGAAAGTGCCCTCAGTGCCTAAACAGGAATACAAGGTGCCTTCGGTGCCTAAACAAGAAAACTAGGCACCCTCAGTGCCTAAACATGAATATGAGATGTCATCTTTGTCGAGAGTGACTACTAAAAGAAGCCATCAGTACCAGAAGATAACTACAAGAAGGTGTCATCTGTTCCAAAGGTACCCTCAGTGCCTAAACATGAATATGAGGTGTCATCTTTGCCAAAAAGTGACTACTACACGAAGCCATCAATTCCGGAAGATAACTACAAAAAGGTGCCATCTGTTCCAAAGGTAACCTCGGTGCCTAAACATGAATACGAGGTGCCATCTTTGCCAAAGAGCGACTACTACAAGAAGCCATCAGTTCCAGAAGATAACTACATGAAGGTGCCATCTGCTCCAAAGATACCCTAGGTGCCTAGACATGATTACGAGGTGCCATATTCGCCAAAGAATGACTACTATAAGAAGCCATCAGTTCCAGAAGATAACTACAAGAAGGATTCATCTGTTCCAAAGGTACCCTTAGTGCCCAAACATGACTACGAGGTGCCATCTTTGCCAAAGAATGACTACTATGAGAAGCCATCAGTTCCAGAAGATAACTACATGAAGGTGCCATATGTTCCAAAGGTACCTTCAGTGCCTAAACATGAATACGAGGTGCCATCTTTGCCAAAGAATGACTACTATAAGAAGTCATCAGAAGATAACTACAAGAAGGTTCCATCTGTTCCAAAGATACCCTCGATGCCTAAACATGACACGTCATCTTTGCTAAAGAATGACTACTACAAAAAGCCAACAGTTCCAAAAGATAGCTACAAAAAACCATCTTCTTCTCTTCACCACCTTACTACTATAATTCACCCCCTCCCCCTTCACCATCACCA
>NW_025880147.1:0-1538 GCF_002878395.1 Capsicum annuum
TTTCAAAAGAAGTGATATTTTCACCTTAGTATTTAAGTTTTTAATTGTTGTGATTTATAATACTTTTCTTCTTTTCCCATTTTAGTGACATTAATATAATTTTAAGACTCGACCAGATATTTTATATCTTTTAAATTTTTTAAGTTGTTAATTATTGTGATTTCTAGTATTTTTCATGTAATTTTTTTGAAATATATAACATATTAAATTGTTTTTAGATATTTTAAGTTTCTAACTATTTAATTTATAATACTTTTTATGTAATTTTTTAATAATATATGCTACTCTCCTTGTCCAGAGTTTTATGTCGACGATAGCCAATTATATTTTTTAAATAATTTAAATTTTTGATCATTGTGAATTATAATATTTTTTTCTATTTCAACTTATGTGGCACAATGCTTAAATAACCATAATAACTAATTAGAGGTGATACAGTAAAATGTAGGTATTAGTATTTATTATTTTTATTAAGTGTATGTGTTGATTCAACAAGAAATTGGAAATATTTAGAAATGTGTTGAATGTTACAAATGTTAATAATCCATTTGGTGCTTCTTGATTCTCTACGTTTATTTCTTGTATGTTTTTACTCTTTTGCCCTTTGATTATATATAGTAATTTTTTTTTTTAAATATCATGAAAATTTTTATTCATAGTATATATATATATATATATATAATATATATATATATTAGATATTATATATATATATATATATATATATTAGATATTATATATATATATATATAGTAAAATCGTGGATTCAATATTATTAATTTTTCAATACATAAGTGACTTATAATAATTAATTGCGATTGATACATTAAAATCACGATCGAAGCAACAGAAATCAATCGATTTTTAATTTTGTTTTTGTTAATTATTATTATTTACAACACTTTTTATTTCATTTTTAAACAATATTTTTTGTTTTATATCTTCTTCTGTCCTGTCCCAATTTATGTGGCACTAATATAATTTTTATAGTCAATCAAATATTTTATGTTGACATATCATTTTGTTATTCTTATTTTTCTAATACAGAAATGACTTATAATAAAGAGTGATATACTAAAATCATCGTTCGAAAGATAAAAATTTAATCTAAAACATTAAGAGTTAATTTCACATTTTATGTCTATTTTATTTTTCATTAAATATTATTTATTTTCCTAACACCTAGATGACTCATAATAATTAATTAAGAGTGATTGATTATGTTATTACTATAAAAATTAATATCATATCCAATAGTAATCATCGATAATTCATCGAAATAGTATATTAATTAAATATGGGATGCTATATTCGCATATGCAAAATCTGATATTATTAAACATTATTGGATAGTGCACTATATTTATCTTTCACAATAATAAAATTTTACTATATATTTTTATTTATTTCTTTTTAACTTGATACATATTGACCCAACACAAATTCTAAGAAAATATTCATTAGAAATTTATTTTATTAAATTAAATTTATTAATTTTGTATTTTAAAAATTTAAAGTTAAGTTTAAATATTAGTATT
>NW_025880147.1:1638-3375 GCF_002878395.1 Capsicum annuum
CATGTTGACCCAACACAAATTCTAAGAAAATATTCATTAGAAATTTATTTTATTAAATTAAATTTATTAATTTTGTATTTTAAAAATTTAAAGTTAAGTTTAAATATTAGTATTTCTATATAAGAAAAAATAATTTTAAAATTTAAATTTACTAAATAAATAAATAAAAAGATTAATTTTCTATATAAAATTCAATTAAAATAATAAAATTGATTTAATTTAAATATTTAGTTGCAATTAATTAAGATAATTTTTTATTTTGTCATGATTTATGGTGCACCGATAAAATTTTGAGAGTTGAATTGAAATTTTATCTATTTTTTAAAAAGTATTTTAACTTGTTAATTATTGTGATTTATAATAATTTTTATGTAATTATCAAACAATACATTTACTTCTTGTGTCTCAATTTATGTAGCTTCGATACAATTTTGAGAATCAACAAAAATTTTTATATATCTTTTAAATATTTTTAGTTGTTAATAATTATGATTTGCAGTACTTTTTCTTTTATCTCAATTTATGTGGCATTGCTAAAATAATGAGAGTCAATAAAATTTCTATATGTCTTTTAAATATTTTAAGCTATTAATTATTGTGATTCGTGGTAACAAATTAGTTTTGAACATGATAGCCAATTAAATAAATAAATAAATTTTACTTCCAATATGTAGTTATACTTAATTAATATAAATTAATAAAATATATTAAATATTTAAATCATTATGATGAAACAATGGAATTATTATATATTAGGGTATGATATGTAATTAAGTAGGAGTGGAGAGTTTTTTTGGTAATTGCATGAGAGGTGGTCGAAACCACCTCTTCTATATAATAGAAATATGTGAATATGGAGTAATCACCGCAACTGACTTCTCGTCAAAAATCTAATAAAGTTCAAGATTCAAAATTTATTAGAATGGGGAATTATCAAGATTCAAAATTTTAGAGAAACAAACTCAAAATAAGCAAAAAGTGGTTGTTTGGGAGTTATCAAGATTCAAACTTTTACCGAAACCAAACTCAAAATTTACTCCCTCGTCCTATTTTGCCCGTCCCAAATTGGGATGACACAACTATTAACAAAAATAACAAAATAGCATGGCTAGTTTACCATAGTACCCCTATTAAATGATATTTAGATTTTAATTTTAAAAAAAAAAGTAATTAATGCAAAGGGTAAAACATGAAAAAAAATTTGTCTTGTCTTGATAAGTAAAAAAGGATAAGTAAATACCAGATTAGAAAATTTGGGATGGATAAAATGGGACGGAGGGAGTAGTTAAAAGGGGTTGGTGGGGAGTTATCAAGATATGATTTTGAGGGTTTACCTTGAAGATGAAGCAAAAAATGAGAAAAGGGGAAGCTTTTTAAAGTTTTTGTGAGAAGATAATTGAATTTGAGAATTTCAGCTAGTGGTGGCTTTTAGAAGAAGACAAGTAAACTAGTTGCAACATTCCTTCAAGCTTTTGTCTTGTTGATAGTAATATCTAGTGGGCTAGAGTTTGACCTTAGCAATAGTTATTACAAGCCATAATCTTTCTATAAAAGATAGTTCCTACATTATCTGCTGCCACTACTTCTATTTATTATAATGGAAGAACTATCAAAATTTGTGATTGCGATGACGTTGTTCCAGTTTTCCCTTTCTTGATCAAATGATCTGTGACTCTATTTTGCTCCCTTCACGTGTGCATGAGAGGTGAAACATTCAACTATATCATTAGTAATCTG
>NW_025880148.1:0-2184 GCF_002878395.1 Capsicum annuum
AGATGGTGATTTGTTGAATGTGTGAATATTTGTTGAATGGTTCTTTCAATCTTAATGCATAGAATTGAGAAAATGTATTTATTTTACAAGGAAATGCCCTGAGGGACTTGTATTGATTTATCCGGGGAATGACTCGAAGTATCATGTACGTATAGGAGGCTCGTGATCAAGGTCTGAGGCATCGGGTAAGGCATTGGAGCGTAGTTTTAGGATTATCTTAGAATCTGATTTATATTTTCACATTTTTTTATTTTTGGATTGTATATTTGGACTGGACACAATATTTTGGATTTGTTTTGTGTGTTTGATTGTTTTATGTGTTTTTGTGTGGCTTATACATTCGTAATGTCAAATTAAACGATACGCTCCATCAAGCAACTGTGGTTGAACCACGGGATCGAGGGTTTCCTAACACCTTCTCCTCTGTCAACATAATTCTTTAATCGGAATCTCTGTTCGCGAATCAGTTTAAAAGAGTCAAAATCATTTTTCTAAAAAGGATTTCCAATCATGACTTGGCACATCGGATTATGCCAAGTGGTGACTCTGAGTTTAAATGTAAATAATCCTTTTCAAAACAAAATCTTCATTTGTGTCACTTTAGTAACAAAAACCCTTTCAAACTTAAAATTGAAATCTTTTTTAAGAGTTAAAAAAAGGGGTGTGACGGCATAATACACGTAGGATGTCATGTAGGACAAGAATTTACCATGTAGGATGCCACATATGACATATGTGTCTACTTGTTCAACTTTATACAAGTTTAAGTGCCTAATTGTGCAAATCCAAAGTTGGAGGTCATACATGTGATCTGTGGCCAAGTTAAAGGGCATGTATATGTTTTGTGCCTTCTTTCTTAAGTTTCTGGAAATCTTACTTCTTCCACCTGATAAATTTTTATGCTTCAGACCTTGAGAACTAGAAAGGAAGGGCACGAGAAGCTACTTTGGAAAGTTCAATCATGGGAAGAGGGAATAATGGAGAAAAGAGAGAAGGAAGCAAACAACTCATCGGTACGTCATACAATAGTCATCCACATTAACACTAAACGTTAAGATACAGAATGCCATACATATGTCTAAACAATAACTTTTAATCTGAAGCATAAATAAGAAAAGTTTCTTTCTTTCCCAAAAACATTCACTGTCCCCATCAAAACCAGAACCCTTCCTTGCTGCCCTCAGCTCCTCCTCTATGCTCAGTTCACCTCCTAGTAGGCGTGCTGCTGCTATGCCTTGCACTACAAAATTGTTTCCTTCTAGTACACCGGACAATGACCAAATTTGCTATGACACACTCCAACTTCACGGGGCTCCTATTACCTCCTAACTAAATTTTAGCGTATTTTTGCCAATCTTTTTAGCTGACGTGACATCTTGAACATGGGCCCCATTTTTATGTAATAAAGGTGTCACATTAGCACAAAAAGATAACAACAATTCGCTAAAATTGAGTTTAGGGGGCGGGGGTGGGGGGTATTGGCGCATACATCTTATCTTGGAAGATATCTCATGATTGATCTTCCCTATCTCAGCAGATCTTTCATATCATAGTATATCAAAGTGATTTTGTTTCTATTTAGGACAAGATCTTTATTCTTTATTACTTGATTCTTTCCTTATTTAGTTTGTATTCTCTTGTATATATACACACATGTAAATGAAATCAAATAATCTCTCATACTTGACTCAGCTTTATATAGTATCAGAGACCTCAGTATACTCTAACAAGTAAGATTTTTTTCCTCCCAAACACCCTCCACAAATGGAAGACACTCCTCGAGTTGTTAATGCTGACAACAACATCATTCTGTTGGTTGTTCAATTTAACCCTGCGTCCCAATTGCCCATTAAATTGCTTGGTAGCCACAATTTTGCAACGTGGAAGACGCAATTTTCCATGCTTATGCATGGTCATGATCTCTATGGTCTTCTTGATGGGTCTACACCTTCCCCATCTCACACTCTCACAACTGGCACAGTCCCTAGTGCCAATCCTGTGTTTACTAGTTGTTTTTGACAAGACCAACTTATTCAAAACGCACTTATGACATCTGTTGATCCAACAATTGCCACAACTGTTGCAGCGGCTACCTCAGCAAAGACAGCTTGGGATGCACTGTACATGACCTATGCAAAAAACTCTATTATGATATATAACATATGTGATTTTCTTCTAGGATTA
>NW_025880149.1:0-4798 GCF_002878395.1 Capsicum annuum
AGGGAATATTTTGAAAAAAGCAATTTTATGAAAATGAATAATTATTTATCTGATATGATGGTAGATAAATTTAAAATACTTATTTTGTATGCACTTAAAGATATAAAAGTAGAAGATATAAGAAAAGTCATATTAGAAAAAGCATTTGGTGAATATTAAATGACTAGAGTAAATTATATACCATACCTATCTAACTACTCTTACAAATACTTATCATGACAAATTACAAAAAAATTTTAGAAAAAAATATGAAAAACATACAATTACTAGAAAAACAGATAAAAATAAATATAGACAAATACATGGAAAATAAAGATATAAAATATATAGAATTTCTTAATAAAAATATGCAAGAACTACTAAGACTAAAACAAACAACTACAAAATATTATAATAAAATCAATCTTAAAAGATAGATCATCTAGATTATCTTAAAGTTTTAATCTTATATATACTTAAAGATATAGAAATTACAGACATTAAGAAAATAATATTAGAAAAAGTAATAGACTATGAAATTGAAACCATAGATTGGATAGAACAGTTATACCAAGAAATTTACCCAGAAGGATATTATTCAGATTAAGAGATGTTAGAATATATTAGAAAAACTAGAGAAAATCAAGATAATCTAAATAAAGAAATTAATTATAGAAACCGAATTAGAAAAGTAATGGAAAATCTAAAAGAAAAGTTAATATGGATAGAAGAAATCTTAGAAAATTTAGAAAAAAGTACATGTGATAGTTTATATAATTTAAAAAACTCACTATGAGAAGAACAACGCAAGATAATAAATAACATAGAAAATCTAGAATTAGATATATATTACAGTACAGTTAGGATAAATTATTATACAGAAATTTGTAACTCTGTAATTACTACAGGATAAAATAATAAACCAAACAAATTAATGAATACATCTTACGAAAAGAATAAATCATCAAAAAATATTGAAATAAAATTTAAGAAATATCCACGCACAAAGAAAAATAGATTCATTATATATATACTAAATAATGACATTAAGTAAAAGCTTTTGCTGAAACCATAACTTATAAGTTCTAAAAACAAATTACAACTGAGAGTTAAATGAACAAATTACTCAGATCAATTTTCTAATAGGAACCACAACCTAATGTTGATTAATCCTCTAAGTTTTAATAAAGTAATATACAAGGATATAGCCCCACAAACCCATAGAACAATGTTTGTGACAAAGAAAGAAAAGACAGATAAAGATAGGTCCCCAAATAAGAGGGTTTCACCACTACTAATATTTGAACTACTAAGTATGTGAGTTATTTAAGGGGAGTATTTTAGAGGTTGAGAAATAAGAATTGATCTTAGGCGTATTTATATGTCCAAACACCACGATTTACCCATATTTGGACTTGTTTTGAGAATGAAAATTGTGCTAATTATACGGAATTGTGAGCTAAATTGTGTTTCATGACTAACCGATATTATTAGAGATACAAGGTAAATTTCCCATGGATTCAGAAGAAAATTTGATACATATCATGAAGATGCAAAAGACCATGTTGATCAAAATCAAAAAAATTGTTGATGTATGAGAGTATGGATAAAAGAACGAAGATGAGGATTGACGAAATGAAAGAGAGGAAATGGAGAAAAATTTTGGTGACACAACGCTATCTTGACGTGTCGTATTGACTGGTAAAAAGTGTACCTTGGCCAAAATTTGAAGACCAACTTCCAGTACATTGATGCAATGTCAATCCATTGTGTTGATGTGTAAGTTCTGTGCCTTACCAAAGATTTCATCTGTAACTTCCAGTGCATAGACGCGATGTCAACGCATCGCATCAAGGCAAAAAATTTTGACACTTACTCGTATTTTGAGAAGCAAAGTCCAATGACATGATGCGATGTCCACGCATCGCATTGTGTGTTGAAGAACTTGACTTAGTCTAATTCTTAAAGGTAAATTCTAGTACATCAACATGATGTTGACATGATGCATTGGCTATGTTAACACGATTATCGATGCATCGTATCAAGGTTTTAGATCTGATGAAATTTTGCCAAGTATAAAAGGAATACGTGAGAATAATTTCAAAAAATTTTGGCAAGCATAGCAGTGGCAGAAAAGCATAGAATTCTTCTTTTTAGGGCTCTTATTATTCTTTTGAACTTCTTTACCTCAAGATGAATTTTGGGTATGATTAATTACTTGTTTTTTATGTTTAATTCAAACATGAGTGGCTAAATACCTTTGTTCTAGAGTTGAGGTCAAGAACATGATTACTCTTTGATACTTTCATAGTAGTTTCTTTTTGGATTATCATCTGTGTTGTTCTTAATTTCTTGAGCTTACTACATTAATGCTTGGACGCTATTAGAATAAATTTATATTTATATGTGAATCCAGGAGGACAATTATAGATTAGAATAAGGAAATTAAGGAGCAAGGTTCTTTCCCTTTTATAAAATAAGGGGTTTGAATTAGCATCTAGGATAGGGATATACCTAGAATCCTTGTTTGGTTCAATTGCAAGAAGATAACTTTATGAATCTAGAAGAATTATTGTATCTCTACGGGAGTTGTAGCTGGAATATTCAATAGATAAAATATTTTAGGTCGGGATACCGAGATCGTTGCCTAAACCTTCCGAACCAACAACTCGATAACCAATTAGACTACTATAAGAATAGAGATTTGTATGATTGTTCGAGAAGCCTCAAGCCTGGAATTCTTATCACAACTGTTTACAACCGTTGCTTGCTTTGCCCTAGTCATAAAATTTTATTTCTTGCCTATTAATTTACATTTTTATTCTCAAGTTTCAAATCATCTTGATACTTTACAACACTTAATACTCATTGTCTTAAACTAAAAGTTAGTTGAATTCTAATTTCTTAGTCCTTGTGGGAATGATATCTGATTTTCTAAATCACTATATTACTTGAACGATCACATGCTCTTGCGTGTGCGTCTAACTAACAACAAGTTTTTGGCGCCGTTGCTGGGGACTAATATAATTAGTAAATTGCTAAAATTTTGGTTTTTGATATCAAGTTTAGGTGTTAAAAACTTGATCTTAGTGGCTGAATTTTTGTTGGTTTAGCTGAGTCAAGGACTGGCGAGAGATAAAGAACTGGTAGAGCCTTTTGCAAAACTAGAGAAAATCTTTCAACAAAGGTAAAGAATGGCTGAACAACGAAATAAACCGGTTGAACCAAATCTCGGGAATGTTCCACCTTTTGTCATTCCTGTTATTCCAGTTGTTCCTGATCAACAAGCTGCTAGACCTATTTGTGAGGTGGCAATCCCACTAACGAACCATGTGACGAGCAGTATTCTAATGCCCGAACTAGGAAGTCGATTTGAATTAAAGCAAAATATGGTGTAATTACTGAATTCAGCGGGGCAATTTCATGGCCTTTCACATGAAGATCCATAATAACATATACAGTCCTTCTTGGAAATCAGCAATACATACATTTGTGAAGGGGTGAATCCTGATTATATCAGGTTGACACACTTTTCCTTCTTTCTAATGGGGGAAGCAAAAAGGTGGTAATATGCTGAACCACCACTCTCCATCACCACATGGGAAAATCTAGCACAAAAGTTTCTTATTTGATTCTTTCCATGTGGAGAGACAACACACTTGAGGAATAAAATCTTGAGTTTTAGACAGAAAGATAGAGAGAATCTTTACCAAGCTTGGGAGAGATTTAAGGGTATGCTAAAAAGTTGACCTCACCATCATCAATCCAATGATGTTCTTGTGGATACTTTTATAGAAGGATTGAAGCCAAACATGAAGATTCTCTTAGATTCAACAGTAGGTGGATAGGCTCTTGAGAAAACGTATGAAGAATTGTACACACTGCTAAATTAGATTTCATAAGGGAACCCTGACTGGTATGCAAACTCGAGGAGTAGTCCTAAAAAGGTTGTAGGGGTATTGGAGGTAGATCAGTTGACTATATTATAGGCATAGATCACATCCATGCAAAATCATATGATTACTCAGGTTAATAACAAAAAGTTAGGTGTTACTCAACTAAAAACTATAATGAATGCAATCTAACATGCAAATTCTTAGTGTGAGGTTTGCAGAAGTGGTGAGCATGTAATTTATGCTTGCATGGCTAGTCCAAATTCTGTCAATTATGTGGGGAATGCAAATCAGCACGAACAACAAAATTTTGGTAACACTTATAATCCCAACTGGAGGAACCATCCCAATTTCTTATGGGGTGGAAATCAGGCACAGAATGCAAATCAGTACAAGGGAAAAGTGCAACCAAATCCATGGCCAGCTCAAAATACTCAGGCAACTACTCAATCTATCAATATAGAGGAATTGATGAAACAGTTTATGGCTTAACAATTGCAATTTGTAACTAAAATTAAGACTCAATAGGCATAATTTGCAGTTGAGTTGAAGAGCCAACAATTCCTTGCGAGAAATCTAGAGTTACAGTTGGGTCAAATTATAGGGGCACAGAATACAAGACCTTAAGAAACATTACCTAGATAAAGAGACAAATCCCAAGTAGGTAAATGCGGTTACAACAAGGAGTAGGCTACAAACTAAGAAGATAGTTTAGGAGCAGTGCATAATTATTGGTGAGATTTCTAAAGATAAGGCAGAGAAAGAAATCAAAGAAGCGAGAAATCTAGAGTTACAGTTGGGTCAAATTATAGGGGCACAAAATACAAGACCTTAAGAAACATTACCTAGATAAAGAGACAAATCCCAAGTAGGTAAATACGGTTACAACAAGGAGTAGGCTACAAACTAAGAAGATAGTTTAGGAG
>NW_025880150.1:0-2855 GCF_002878395.1 Capsicum annuum
GTCCTAGGGATTTTGACAAGCCACGTTAAGTAGAATCTTGATCATCGATGTGTATAGCGCCACATCTTTGAGCAAGAGGCTACAAGACATTTTAGGAAAAAGTGTGATTCTTTCTTTCAGAAGTCCATTGTGCTTAAAGTGTCTCTCTCTGCTATTGGTTCATGCTCTCCTCTTTCAGAAATATGCCTCCACATCAAGTGAGAATAAATAATGATGGTCATCAACCTCAACCCACTGACCCATTGAATGAAAACGTATCTCATACTGAATTTCAAGCAGCCTTTCAGGCGTTAGCCCAAGCTGTTACTGGAAATGTTCAGGCTAACCGGCCCCGGCTCCACAGCAGCAGGGAGGTGATTCAGCTGCTACCAGGATCCATGACTTCATGTGTATGAATCCACCAGAATTATATGGGTCCAAGTCTGATGAGGATCCATGATTGTTTTTAAAGGAGGTACGGAAGATTACTCAGGTGATGCATGTATCTGAGGAACATAGTGTGGAGTTGGCTGTGTATAGGTTGAAAGACCTTGCTTATGACTGGGTTGTCGCTTGGAGGAAAGGTAGAGGTGAGGGAGCTGTCCCTACAACTTGGTAAGAGTTCCAAGATTCATTCCTGGATAAGTTTTTCCCTTTAGAGATGAGGAAGGTGAAGGTGGAAGAGTTTATGAACCTGCGACAGGGCTCTATGACTGTTAGGGAGTACTGTCTAAAGTTCAATTAGTTGGCTAAGTATGCTCCTAACTTAGTGGCTGATAATCGGGCTAGTATGAGTAAGTTTGTGACTGGAGTGTCTAGTTATGTGGTTAAGGAGTGTAGGTCTACTATGCTGAATAGTGAGATGAATCTTTCTAGGCTGATGACTCATGCCCAACAAATTATGATACACAAGATTAAGGAGAGAGATAAAATGAGAGGGAATAAGAGAGCTAGGTCCGAGCAGCACGAACAGGGTCAGACTAGATCGCAGGGAGGGAGTCTCCCTAAGTATCAGGATCATTTGTCTATGCCAGCACCGTCATCTTCTAGTGCTCCCGTGCTTTGAGGTAGGCAGGAGCAAGGTACCGGGTCATATGCATCCAGGTTCCAGTACAGTGCTGGTAGTAAGCCAAATTGTCCCTTATGTCCTAAGTATGGTAGGGCTCATTCGGGTGAGTATTGGGGTGAGAAGAGGGGTTGTTTCCTATGTGGTGACATGGGTTACAGATTTAGAGATTTTCCACTAGATGGACAAGGGCATCGTGACTATCGCCTTCAGACCCAGACTCAGACTGTTAGTGCTCCAGTTCCAACGACTCGCCCAGCCCTAGCTCAGGGCGCCTCTTCTAGCAATGCTGGCGGCCAACACTAGAATAGATTTTATGCTTTACTGTCCCGCCAGGAACAGGAGAACTCTCTCGATGTTGTTACTGGTATGCTTCGTATATTTCAGGTTGATGTGTATGCTTTGTTGGATCCTGGATCTAGTTTCTCATATGTTACACCTTTGATTGCTGTGAATTTTGAAATGAGTCCTGAGATTATTCCTGAGCCTATCCTAATTTCTACCCCAGTGGGTGATTCGATTGTTGCCCAGAAAGTGTATAAAAAGTGTCCCATTACCGTTCTTCATATAGTCTTGTTGGCTGATCTGATTGAGTTAGACATGGTAGATTTTGATGTGATTCTGGGTATGGACTGGCTGTATTCTTCTTATGCCTCTATTGATTGTCGGACTCGAGTGGTCAAGTTTTAGTTCTTGGGTGCATCCGTGTTTGAGTGGTTTGGGAATTTTTTGTCACCCAAGAGTCATTTTATCTCTTACCTCAAAGCTAGAAAGCTTATTTCCAAGGGGTGTATTTACCATTTGGTTAGAGTCAAAGACACTAAGTCTGAGACTCCAACTCTCCAGTCTGTTAACGTCATCAATGAGTTTTCTGATGTCTTTCTGGTTGATCTCCCAGGGATACCTCTTGATAAAGAGATAGAGTTCGGGATTGATCTTTTTTCCGATACTTAGCCCATTTTTATTCTTCTTTACCGTATAGCCCCTCCAGAACTTAAGGAGTTGAAAGAGCAACTCAAAGATCTACTAGATAAGGGTTTTATAAGGCCCAGTGTTTCTCCTTGGGATGCTCCTGTGTTGTTTGTGAGAAAGAAAGATGGCTCTTTGTGTATGTGCATTGATTACTGCCAACTGAATAAAGTCATCGTAAAAGTAAGTACCCCTTCCGAGAATAGATGATTTGTTTGACCAATTGCAAGGTGCAAGTTATTTTGTCAAAGATAGACCTTCGTTCTGGCTATCATCAACTCAAAGTTAAGGAGTGTAACATCCCAAAAATGGCTTTCCAAACTCGTTATGGCCATTTTGAGTTTCTTGTTATGTCTTTTGGGTTAACTAATGCCCAGCAGCTTTCATGGACCTCATAAATCGAGTGTTCAGATCATATCTGGATATGGTTGTCATAGTGTTCATCGGTGGAATACTGGTGTACTCCTGTAGTGAAGATGAATATTTTGATCATCTCCGAACTGTCTTGCAAACCCTTAGAGATCACAAGTTGTTTGCCAAGTTCAGTAAGTGTGAGTTTTGGCTAAGGTCAGTTGCTTTTTTGGGTTATATCATTTCTTCCGAGGGTATTAGAGTTGACCCCCAAAAGACCAAAGCTGTTAGAAATTGGCCTAGACCTATTTCTCCGACTGATATCCAAAGTTTCTTGGGTTTAGCTGGCTATTACCACCGTTTTGTTAAGGGTTTCTCCTCTATAGCGTCTCCTATGACTCGGTTGACCCAAAAGAAAGTGAAATTCTTGTGGTCCGAATCTTGTGAGAAGAGTTTTCAGGAGTTGAAGACTCGACTCACTTCAGCCCCC
>NW_025880150.1:2955-4545 GCF_002878395.1 Capsicum annuum
ATATCAGTCGGAGAAATAGGTCTAGGCCAATTTCTCCGACTGATATCCAAAGTTTCTTGGGTTTAGCTGGCTATTACCACCGTTTTGTTAAGGGTTTCTCCTCTATAGCGTCTCCTATGACTCGGTTGACCCAAAAGAAAGTGAAATTCTTGTGGTCCGAATCTTGTGAGAAGAGTTTTCAGGAGTTGAAGACTCGACTCACTTCAGCCCCTGTTTTGACTTTGACTAATGGTTTTGATGATTTTGTGGTGTACTATGATGCTTTGAGATTTGGGTTGGGTTGCGTATTGATGCAGAAGGGTAAGGTGATAGCTTATGCTTCTAGACAGTTGAAACCCTATGAGAAAAATTACCCCACCCATGACCTTGAGTTGGCTGCTGTTGTGTTTGCTTTGAAAATCTGGAGACACTATTTGTATGGTGTCCATATTGATGTTTTCACTGATCATAAGAGTCTACAGTATATGTTTACCCAGAGAAAATTGAATCTTAGGCAGAGACGATGGTTAGAATTGTTAAAGAACTATGATATGAGTGTGCTGTACCATCCGAGCAAGGCCAATGTTATGGCGGATTCCCTAAGTAGAGTGTCCATGGGTAGTGTTTTGCATGTGGTAGAAGGTAAGAAAGAGTTGGCTTGTGATGTACATCGTTTGGCTAGATTGGGGGTTAGGTTGTTTGACTCTGCTGAAGGTAGTATAGGGGTTCAGAGTAGTTCCGAATCCTCCTTGGTTTTAGAAGTGAAGGAAAAGAAATACTTAGATGCTAGTTTAGTCAGACTGAAGGAGTCAGTCAAGGACCAAAAAGTAGAGGTTTTCTCCCAAGGAGGAGATGGTGTGTTGAGATTGCAGGGTAGATTGTGTATCCCGAATATTGATGATCGGAGACAGAGGATTATGGCTGAAGCGCAAGGGGTGCGATATTCTATTCATCCTGTTGCCACCAAGATGTATCGAGACTTGCGGGAAATCTATTGGTGGAGTGGCATGAAGAAAGATATAGCAGCGTTTATAGCTAAGTGTGCAACATGCCAACAGGTTAAGGTTGAACACCAACGACCTGGTGGTATGATGCAAGAGTTTAGTATTCCCACCTGGAAGTGGGAAGACATAAATATGGACTTCGTGATTTGTTTACCTCCTTCCCGACGCCATCATGATTCCATTTGGGTTATGGTTGATAGGTTGACTAAGTCTGCTCATTTCTTGCCTGTTTATACTTTATATATTGCTGAGGATTACGCTAGATTGTATATCCAAGAGCTAGTCACACTGCATGGAATTCCTTTGTCTATTATTTCGGATAAGGGTACTCAGTTCACTTCGTAATTTTGGACAGCTTTTCAGAAGGGTCTTGGTACCCAAGTGCTTTTGAGTTCTACTTTTCATCCGCAGATCGATGGTCAGGATGAGCGGACCATCTAGACCTTAGAGGATATGTTGAGAGCTTGTGCACTTGACTTTAAGGGAAGTTGGGATGATTACTTACCGTTGATAGAGTTTGCTTACAATAACAGTTTCCACTCTAGTATTGGCATGGATCCATTTGATGCCTTATATGGGAGGAAGTGTAGATCACCCATAGGTTGGT